>NW_027397158.1:752005-775382 GCF_003265705.2 Callorhinus ursinus | reverse complement strand
ACCAGGGAGCACCTTGACCAGGGAGCACCCGCTCTGACCAGGGAGCATCCACCTCCCCGAAGTCACAAGGTGTGTGGCTGTCGAGGGCTCTGGCGGTTTGGCTGGCCTTCAGGGCCACGGCGGGGATCCCAACTGGGTGCTCAGGGGCCTGCGCAGATGGAGGAAGACGGGCTCCCTGGAACGGGAGCTCAGGGACACCCAGGGAAGAGGATCAGCAGGAGCACAGAGCTGAGACCTCACTGGGGTGAGAGCGGGGCTAGGTGGGCCCTGGGCTCTCTGCTTCCTGGGAGCAGGTAGGACAACCAGACGGGACTGGGACCCTGCGTACACACACCTTTCAGTCAACCCAAACTCTTTCCCAGATTAGTGCTGGTGGCAGAGCCCGCTTCTGAGTGCAGTGGGTGCGATTCACTTCATCCCTACGGTAGGGACATATGTGAATCTTGTGTTGTTTGGATTTAAACACTGAAATGTCATCTCTTTACTTTATATTTGATAATAAAGTGTTGGAGAGGGGCCCCCAGGGTCGTTATTGTTTGGGGAGTGGGTTGAGGAGGGAGCAGTGTGCGCTGGCCGGGTCTGGAGGGGAGATCTCAGGGCGGGGCCCAGCGTGGTGGGACAGGCTGCGTGGCACGAGCTCAGTGCCCACAGCGACCGCTGCGGTCCCAGAGGCTACATCCACCACCTGGAACCTGATTTACACAAGAGCCGTTGGTGGTGCTGGAAGCGTCCCCCGGTGGACGGTCGGGGCTCCAGCAACCCCCACGAGCCTCTCACTCATCAGGAGGGGGACAGGGTGCCTCCACCTCTTTGCTGGGGGGTCCCTGAAGGTGCCGCAAGAAGGACCAACATGTCTGTGATCTCCCACACACGTCAGATGCGCCCACCGGGCACGCGCCTGCCCACCTGGCTAGGACCCCTCAGGGACGCCAGGGCCGTGCACAACAGTGAAAACAAACAAGTGGGACTACACCAAACTCAAAAGCTGCACGCAGCACAGAAAACCATCAACACAATGGAAAGGCAACCTACAGGATGGGAGGGAATATTGGTAAATCACTTATCTGATAAAGGGTTAATATCCCAAACATGTGAAGAGCTCATATAACTCAAGAACAAAAAACCCCAAATCATCTGATAAAGAATGCACAGAGGACCTGAACAGACATTTCTCCAAAGAAGGCATCCAGATGGCCAACAGACACGTGGAAAGATGCTCAGCATCACTGATCGTCAGGGAAATGCAGGTGGAAACCACATGAGATACCACCTGGCACCTGTCAGGGTGGCTAGAATCAACAACACAAGAAACAACAAGATTGGAGAGGACGTGCAGAGAAAGGCCCCCTCGTGCACTGGTGGTGGGAATGCAAGCTGGTGCAGCCACCGTGGAAAGGGTCCTCAAAAAGTTAAAAATAGAGCTACCCTAAGATCCATCAATTGCACTACTGGGTATTTACCCAAAGAGAACAAAAACACAAATTCGAAAAAAGCTATGTGCACTCCTGTGTTTACTGCGGCATTATCTACAGGAGCCAAGGTATGGAAGCAGCCCAAGTGTCCGTCCAGAAATGAATGGCTAAGGAAGGTGTGGCGTCTACACACAATGGGATATCGCTCAGCCCTAAAAAGAATGAAATCTTGCCACATTTGTGACAACACAGTGGACGAGGAAGGTGTTATGCTAAGTGAAGTAAGTCGGTCAGAGAAAGACAAAGGCTGGGTGATCTCATGCACATGTGGAATCTAAAAACAAAAACCAAATTCAATAAGAACTGAGCGCATGGATATAGGGAGCAGATTAGTGGCCGCCTGAGGTGGGGAGTGGGGCTTCGGCGGAACGAATGAAGGGTCAAGAGGCACGAACTTGCAGTTATAAAATGAGTAAGTCACGGGGATGGGATGTACGGCCTGGCGGCTGTAGCTAATAATCCTCTATCGCATATTTGAAAGTAGCTAGAAGAGTGGATAATGAAAGTTCTCATTACAAGAAGAAAATTTTGTGACTATGTGTGGTGACATGTGTTAACCGTTTGTTTTGCAATATATACAAATAGCGAATCATTTCATTGTATACCTAAAACTAATATAATGCTGTCAATTATACCTCAATAAAAATATTCCCAATTCTAAGTTTTCCGTATCGAAAATAAAATTAAGATTTGATTTAAAAAAGGAAAAAAACCCAACCAGAATGGCAGGGGTGGTGACAGAGAGAGCTGGGGTCTGGCCAGAGTCCGAAGAAGCCGAGGACAGTGACATCCAACGAGGCAGGCGGCCCTTGACTTGGCTCCCATCAGGGAAAGATAATCCAGCCAGAGGGCTGGACTGGGATGCGGGAGCATCTGAACGAAGGGCCTGGGTCAAAGCTGCCATCCTGGGAGGAGAGCCTCTGGAGTATTAGCAGAGAGGTCTGACCTCTGTGAGTGAGGTGAGCTGAACCGTGCCCCCCAGTGCATGTGCTGGAACCCTAAGCCTCAGCACACTGCAGAATGTGACCTTATTTGGAAATAGGGTAGGGGCGCCTGGCTGCCTCCCTAGGTAGAGCTTGTGACTCTCGATCTCAGTGTCTTGAGTTCAAGGCCCACACTGGGTGTGGAGACCACTTAAAAAAAAAAAAAGGAAACAGGGTCATTGCAGACCTAATTACTTAAGATAAGCTGGAACCCATGGTCTCTAATGCAACATGGCTGGTGTCCTTACAGGAAGGGGGAAATTTGGACACCAACATATGAGGAGAGCGCCACGTGACGCTGGAGCAGAGATGGGGTGATGCACCCACAAGCTGAGAAGCCCCAAGGGTTGCCAGCAAACACCAAATGCCGGGAGAGCCTGGAAGGGACCCTCCCTCACAGCCTCAGTGGGAACCAGCCCTGCACACACCTGGCCTCAGACTTCCCGCCTCCAGAAATGCCAGACCACAACCTTCAGGTGCGGAGCCTCCCGGGGGCTGGTATTTGTTCCGGCAGCCCCATCAAATCAATACAGAAGCAAACGTGCCAACGTTGTCAACTGACGGCCCGGGGTAAATGGTGTTCACGGCTGTGTTCTTGTGGCTCTCCTTTATATTTCAGACATTTTTCAAAATTTAAGTTGGAAAAATAACTAAAACAAATCTGCCTTCAAAAGACATAGCCTGGGCTGCACGGATGATGTTTAGAATTGATCGGATTGAGTTCTCAGTGCAAGGCAGGTAGGGTCCCGGCTGCAGGGGAGAGCACCCGTGCTCAGTGAGAGGAGATGACCTGCCAGAGATCTCGTCAACCGTGCCTTTGGTTGAACTCAAGCCTGTCCCCTTCCACTATTCCTAACCCTCGTTCACTAGGATCGGGGTCGGCCAACTACTGGGTTTGAGATAGTGCATAAAATGCAAGAGAAACCTGTACGTAAGGAGTATGGGGGGAGACATCCCCGGGAATGACCAAAATCGTAAGTACAGCGAATAAATTAGGAAGGGAGAGAGATGGCTCGAACCAAACGTCCCCGCAGCCGGGAGCTGAGTCTGCTGCTTTGAAGAGCAGGAGGACGACCCAACACATGATATCATCAACGTGCAGTGCTCAGGGCTGAGATGGGGAAACTGAGGCATGCTGCGCCACAAGCAGGTGCCTCTGACTCTGGAGAGCGGTTGCAGAATCTCGTTCTTACCTTCCCCTGCTTTGGGAAGGGGTCCTAGTGAGTCGTGGGCCACCGGGGGTGAGTCAGGCCCCCCTTTATTGCTCGGTTCCCCCTCCTGGGGTGATACCCACACCTCTGCCGCTGTGTCTGGGCTCCCCCGCAAGGCCCACTCCCCCAGGCCACCTTTTGGCCGCATGCCCTTGGACCACCGACCTCTGCTCTGAGTTTCCTCCATTGATCCCGAGAGCCGCCTACAGGCCTTCCTGGAGAGCCAGGCCAGGCTGGTGTACCCACCATTGCCCAGCAGGCCCGGGAGGGGCACCAAGACTCCAGGATGGGCAGCCCCAGTGGGGACCTTGTTGTGGTCCTTCTGGGGGCCGTCACACCTCCCAACCCAGCAAGGTCCAGAGGAGAGACCCTGGGCCCATCCCAGGGACCCACCTTCCCGGTGTTGCCGTCTGTGAAGTAGCCGAGGACAAGGGCAGCTGGGCCCCCCTCCCTGACCATCGGGCTTCGACCAAGGGCCTCCAGGGCCTGCCCGGTGGTAGACAACCTGTGCAAGGGGGCTAGGGGCCAGGGCCCCCTTGCTGGAACCCGCCATGGATGCTCGCAGCCATACCCAGGCACTATATACCCAAGATTGTCTCTCGACCAGAGACCCCAGGCCCACAGCTGGTGGGTTGGAGAGGTGAACAGTCTCCACTTGAATGGTTACACTTCTGATATAATCAGAGAAATGTCTCTTGGCCATCCAGCCTGGGACCTTGCAGAGACCCCTAGGGGGCTGGTCCCATCCCCAGGAAAATATGAGGCATCTGGGCTGAGGTTTGGGGCTCTAGTCAGCCCAGCCCTATCATCCTACAGGGGGGCAAGCCTGTCCCACGGGACCCTGAGGAACAGCTGAGACATTCCTGCCTGCTCAGAGGCAAGGCCTGGACTCACCACCAAGTAAGGTGGGCAGGCAAGAAGCTGGAGCCCAGAGACGGCACTTCACCTGCCCAAGCCACACAGCGCCCAGGCCTGGCCCCAGCACAGCCCCCTCCCTATCTATCTGCCAGGGACCAAGAGCGAGAAGTCTTTCCCTGAGACCTAACCCTGTGCCACCCAGCCCTGACCCACGTACCTAGGAGCCATCCTGGCCACCAGCCCAGCTGCAGCATGGCCCAGATGAGTGGCCAGGGCGCCCGTGGGTTCCCCATGCCCAGAGCGCCTGCCAGCCTCCCCTGCCAGTTTCCTCCACTGCTCTAGCATTGGTGTGAGCGGAAAGGAAACTGCCCCGGGTTAGGACGGGGGACACGCCCTAGCCCCGCCCCCTCTTCCTCCTCCTCTTCCTGCACGTGGGTGGGGATTGGAGCTAGCCTGAGCGAGACTGGGGGACCGAGGGAGAGATGGGGGAGATGGAGTAGGGGAGGGGGGGAAGGGGGATGGGCGAGAGCGAGAAATACGGAGGGTAGAGACACAGAGAGAGAGGCGGAGGCAGGGGAGGAGGGGGAGGCCCAGCCGCCCCTCCTCCACTGTGGGGTCTCTCCATCTGAGCGACTTGTCCCTTTATTTACTGTTGCTTCTTTCCCTTTCTGCTGAGGCTGGTGAGGGATCCTGGGCCCTCTGCCCTCCCCTCCCCCAGCCATCGTCCTGCCCTTGGAAGGTGGATTGTCTGGGTTCAGGCCCCTGGGCCTGCAGTGAGAGGTGGGCTCAACCCCATGCCCACCTTGTCTCCTTTTGAGGGGTTGAACCCACCACACTCTGCCACTACTGGGGAGGGTGGGGGCACAGCCACTGCCAAGGGTGCGCCCCTCCCCCCAGGACTGCAAGGCCACCACACTGGGGCAGCTGAGGGTCTGCCTGAGCCCGGGGGCTGCGTCCTGGTAATTCCCGGGTAATTCCGGTAGGCCTAGTGAGATCCTCCCCTCCAGCCCTGCCCCAGGCCTCGGAGTGCCCTGTCCCTGGGGGGGGGGAGGGGAGGGGCTGCTGCAGGAGGTCTGGCACCTCCCCTCCCCTCCCCTCCAGCTTCAGGGGGGCCACCTGCTGGGCCTCCGGAGGACACCCAATGCTGGGGGTTTAACCTGCAGCGCCGCCCCCCTCCCCCCCCCCGCGCCTCCCCTCGCGCCCCCCAGCCCGCGCCCCTGGCGCTGGCTAAGCCCGGCCCGCGGGGACGGGGGCGGTCGTGGCCCGGGGTGTCCAGGACGCCGGGCTCGCTGCGCAGCGTGTGTTGGGCCGCGCGGTGGCGGGGGGTTTGCTGTCAGCGGTTCTGGGGGATGAATGGAAAGCGGTAGAGGAAACTGCTGACACCCGCAGCCCCGAGCCCCGTGCGTGGGTCTCGCAGCCCGAGTAGCAGCCCGACAGCTGGCGCCGCCCTGGCCCCATTCACGCTCGGGCTCGGCTGCTGAGGGAAAACATTAAAGGAAACTGAAACGGTGGAAAAAGAGCATCAAAGATGGTGTCTGCAGGCGAGGGCGAGCAAAGGAAGCTTCGGCGGCGAGCGCAGGGCCACTCCCCGAGCCCCGCGCGGCCGCGTGGGCGGCTGGCGGGCGGGGCGCGCGGCCGCGTGGGCTCCGGGGTGCGGGCACGGCCGGCCTGTGGGGGCGCCCCTCCCGGACAGGTGTCCCCTGGCCCGCCCGCCCTCGTGGCTTCCTCCCGCCGTCAGGCGAAGGGTCCGGGGCTGGGGACGTGGGTCAGGTCAGGTTTGGGGTTGCCAGGCACCCAGGAAGGCTCGGACCCCGTGGGCACCTGCCCCTGGCGCCCTGCACTTTGGAGCCTGAGGCTCTGCGCTGGGGGTCACGCCCTCGGAGGCCTGGGGCTGGAGGGGCCGGTGGGGCAGTCTGGGGGGTGTGCTCTGGGATGGGAGACAGCGTCAGATCCCTGGCCACCTCCCACCCCCCCAGCCACACCAGCTGTGATTCCATCTGCAAGAGCTTGGATGAATGTCCAGAGATGCCCGCCAGAGAATATGGGGATGCGCTGCCCCCTTCCTTGCCCACCACCCTCTGTCGCTTCCTTTCTCCTCCCTCCAACCGCTCCCTTGGGGTGGTGGGCTATGTGCAGGGCCCACTCAAGAGGCTGAAAGAGGCATTTGCACCCTGGGAGTATTGGGTCGGCAGGCCGATATGGAGGCACAGGAGGGCACAGAGATTGTGCAGGCCGGAGAGGGAGGGGGACACAGCCCGGAGGAGCCTCACACTCCACCCTGGGGTGGCAGGACCAGCCGGTGATGGGATCAGAGCCTGGGGAGCAGGCTGGGACGGGTGGCAGGGGGGCGGGAGTCCCAGGGACTGCTGGGGTGCTGTACTCCCAAGGGGAGCTCCCCACCACTTGTCAGCACACTTTCCCCCAAACACATACGCTTCCTACCACACTGTCCCGGCAAAACACACATGTCCCCCCAAAACACACTGTCCCCGTCACACACACTGTCCCCCAAGACACACTGCCCCCACTGCTTAGTGTTCAAACCACACGCTGTCCCCTTCCCTCACCACCTTTCATTAGGCACAGGGCAGGCTCCCTGGCTGGAGGGAGGGGCGAGGTCAGGGTCCCGTCTGCCCCTGCCTGTGCCCCCCGCTGGCTAGCCCTCTCCTCCCTGCCCTGTGTCCTGGCTTCACCCCTTCGGGTTTGGGAGGTCCCAGCCTGGGGTTTTCCGTCCCTGGCCCCACCTGTAACCAGGCGTCAGGGGCAACCCAGGACCCCCAGTTCATGGGATCTTTGATGAAGAAGGATGTTGCGTGTGGTCACTGAGGTAACTAGGTTCTCTCGGAGTCTCGGAAACAGGGGAGAGCCGGCCCTTCACACGTGGCTGGGTTCTTTCAGTAACATGTTGCACAGCCGGCACTGATATCTCAACCAGGATGCTGACACGGGTGCCGTCCCCTGCGCACAGTCAGGGTTCCCGTGTGGGGTCATGGCGGGTGTTGTGTGGCCGGTGCCCGCTCTGGGACGACCCTGCGCTCCGCACACAGGAGTCCCCGCCCCTCCCTCCTGTCCACTCATGTCTGCGCACCGCCACGCCGTGGGTGATCTGGCGTGTGGCCTGTTGGGCTGGGTTCCCTGTGGCACGACCTGGTCCTCCTTCCTGCACTGCACGCGTGCGTGTCTCCCGAGGGCTCCTTTTTGTGCCCGCACAGTGCTCTGTGCGGGCTGAGCACAGCTGGGCCCTTCTGGGCTGAGGCCTGTGATGGGGCGGAGACGCTCAGGGAGTCTGTGAGCTGCCGACTCTGTCCCATGAGGGCTGCCTGTCCTGCGTGCTCCGCGCCATGCGCCCGTGGGCCCGTGTTCCTGTCCTGGCTGTGCGCTGCCTGGGGAAGCCTGCCACCAGCTACCGAGGTCCCTCAGGAGGCCCCGAGGGTGGAGGGTCGTTTGCAAGGTGGGTGCTGCCCTCCCTCCCAAAGCGGGGTCTGGTTCTCCGGGCGGGAGAAGCTTCCTGCCTGGTGCCTCCCACCCTCCCGAGAAGCGAGTCTGGTTTCCAAGGTGCCAGGCGAGCAGTGACTGTGACGCCAAGCAAGGGTGTGCGGGCGGGCGGGGGAGCCGGAACATGAGCCAGCACGATGGAAAGTGGGGGAGAGGGGGATCCCCCTGCGCTTTCCCGAGGCAGCAGCCCAGTCACAGGGAAGTTTCCATTTATGGTAAAACACAGGAAGCAGAAGGATCATCCCGAAACTGCCTCTGAGCTGGCAGGGAGGTGATGTCACCCGGCCTGGACCGACTGTGGCCCCGGGAGGTGGCAGCAGGTTCGCAGCTATTTCTGAGGTCGGAACAGGAAATGGTTAATAGTGTTTGCAAATAAAAACTTTTTGTTCTATCCTGTTTTTGAAGCATTTCCCAGAAGTTAAAAAAGAGCACCCAAATTACCTGCCCAATTTAAGAACCTGATTTTAAAAATTTGAACAAAATATGACACCGTTTGTTATACACAAGAATAGACATGGTTGGGTTGTTTGTTTGCTAAGGTGGCAGAATCACAAAAACACGGGAATTCCCGACTCACCTTACTCCTTACTCCAACTTTCTACAATGCTGTTGTTTGAAAGTGATCTTGCACTTTAAGTTTCCACGTGTGTTTGTGTGTATACCTGGATGTGTCTGTGTGTTCGCGTGCGTGTGCTCGCATGGGTGTGTGAGACGCGCGTCATGTCTGATCTCTCGCCGTGGACACCGCTCGGCCTGCCTGCTGGCTGGTCAGCCAGGTGGTGCCGCTGCAGCCCCCGCGGGCGGGGACGCCGTCCACCTGACCCCGGGACTGCCGCTCTCCACACGGCGGACGTGGCCGAGGGAGGGTCTCCCGCCCTGCTCTGCGCACACCTGCTTATTTCAATGGAGACATGAAACCAAACTGTCCACCAGCGTCAGGAAATGGAACTGTCAAACCAAGCTGTTAGTAGCCAGTTACTTTTTTATCCTTCACAAAATTGCTGTGTGGCCAGTCAGTTATGTGGGGAACAGGCTTACAGCCAAGATATCCACGGCCAAAGGGCCAGCCACCCGGGTTCCGCCTCGTTGGCCCTGAGGTCCCTGGTCTGTCCCTTTGTGGCCCAAGGCCGGTCTCTGTGGTTCTCACTGCTCCTGCCAGGGTGAGCCCCCACGCCACCAGGGCTTGGCAGACATGACTGGCCCCCTGCTCAGCAGCAGCTCGGTGGACAGCAGAGCGAGGAACTTGGGGAGGTGGTGGGAAGAGCCCGTGGGACGGGACGCTGGACGAGGGGCTGCCGGTGTGCAGATGCTGCTGTCCTGGCCGCCGACTCCGGGGCCCCTGCCCGCCGGCAGCGCAGAGACACCCACCGTGCCTGCATGCTGGGGGCTGGGCCTGGGGTCTGCCCAGCTGCCCTGTGTCCCTGGAGCCGAGGTTTGGGGGAGGGCAGGGGTGAACCCGGCATCATTATTTCTACCTGATTTGCTCTCCTTGTCTGTCTGTCTCTCTCAACTCCTCTCCTTCCAGACACACAGGGTGGGGTCCATTTAGCTAGCTGGCCTTGCTGGAGCTGGACCCTGGGATGCCCTCCCTCTCCCAGCCTGGTCTCCTGCTTTGACTCCTTTGCTGTGCTGTCCTGTCCCAAAGCTGGCACTTCTCTGGTCCAGCATGGCATGGAGCGGCTTTGGGGGAACCTGCCCAGGCCACGCCCAGGCCAAGAGGGGGACAGAGGCTCTGAGCATCGTCACCTGCAGGAGACGGTCCTCATGGCTCATCAGGGCTGCCAGAAGGTCTGCTTTCAAATGCTCCACCTGGAGGCCACCCAGTGGTGAGGGCTGACCTCTGCCTTCCAGCCACCTTCTCCAAAAGCTGAACTCAAGAAGTGAGTGCCAGGCAGGTCGGTGTAAGCCAAAAGGAGAGTGTCCGTGGGGGACAGGAGAGCGCTGTCTCCGTGAGGTGGGGCAGTAGCACTGAAACGGTACCTGGTTGCCCCTGACATCACTCTCTGTCCCGAGCCCAACCCATTCTGGAGTCATCGATGCGTCGGGGAGGCTGGTCACAGAATGGTGGGCAGAGCAGGGGCGGAAGGGATTGCTAGCAAGCCTCATTCCTAGAGTCCATGTCGGAGGGACCTGCATCCATGCATGTGGACCACACACAGCTGACCAGCTTGGGCGTCGGCGGAGCATTGTGCGTGTTCTGCCTCATCCGTCACCCCTCTGGTAAAGAAGCCAACTGACTTGTTAGCTGACCGTGTGAGCAGCTTTTGCAGAGAGCTTGGTTTAGGGGCTTGCGGGGATGGATAAACGGGCGTGGGAAGAGGCACGTGGAGGCTGGCTTCCCTTGGGTCTGCCACCTATGCCTTTCTAGCAGTCTCCTGGGAGAGGTATAAGGAAGTTCCGGAACGAAATAGATTGTTTCTGGGTGGTGGTGGTCAGTCATGATACCAAGACTCTTCCCTAAACTCAGAGGCAGGTTGTGGTTTCTAGAGCGGAGGAGGCAGTGGGGTGGGCCGGGTGGACGGGGCTGTGGTACAGCCCTGGGGCGGAGCGTGGGCTCCCACGCCCAGCATGGTGTAGAAGCAGTCAGGGCGCTGGGTCCAGAGAGGCCACATGGAGAGGAGGAAAAGCCCCGTGGGGACCTCCGCACAGCCTCCAGGCTACAGCCATTCCCTCGGACCCCGGCTGGCCACGTGACCAGGACCGCACGCATGCCCACCTACACACAATGGCCCTAGACCAACCAGCAAAACCCAGGACCTTAGGCACAGCCCAGCATATCAGTTAGAAGTGCTGCAATTGGCTGTCTGATGAGCCAGAAAACCCAGAGCACAGGGCCTTACGATAACAGTGGGAGCTGGATGTTTACTTCTCTCTTGAACAACGAATCCAGAGGTAGGCGATCCTGAGGTGGTACAATGACCCCGACTGTCATCAAGGGTCCAAAGTCTTGCCTTTCTGCTTCCTCCACACATGGCTTCCATCTGCAAGTTCACCTCATGGTCCAAGGGGGCTGCAGGAGTGCCAGTCATCACGTCTGCATCAACAAACAGACGCAGGGGACAGTGCAGGGGGGCGTGGGTCTTCCCCAGCTAGCTGGTCCCGCAGGATGGAGCACATCCCAATAATTTCCTCTCCTATCCCGTGAGCACGCTTTGCTGCAAGGCAGACAGATGGTGCATATAGCTGAGAGAGCCAAAAACAAGCTTCAGAAAAATGCAAAATATGAAAAGGACATCCACTCACTTGCCAGGATTAGCTGCAGACTGGACAAAGATGAGCAGAGAATTTGTCAGCCGTTGAGAAAGAAGGATCGTTCTGCGCGCAGGTCAGAGAGACAGTGGTGGAGGCACTGAGGGTGAGTGAGGGGTTTTGGGCACCACAGGGGATGAGGCCGGTGGTGGGCAGAGCGTTTGCTCGACCCTCTGAAAGTGTGGGCTCCCTTCACACGCTGGAGCTTCTGGGGCCACCACCAAAGCAGCAGGACCAGAGCGCAGCATCTGAAGCCCTAGAGAGGCAGTGAAAGATGAAACAGTGACCCCGCCAGGATGCAGGGGGACGGGGACATGGGAACAGGTGGACGGTCCTCCAGAGCAGGGGAGGCTCAGGTGGCCAGAAAGGCCCAGGGAGCCCAGCTCCCGGGAGGCATGAAAGCGGTAGTTCTGAAGCCTGAGGATGGTTGTCCAGCAGGTGCATGACCCTCGCCTGGGGCACACAGCAGCCCGGCCCCGTGCGTGAGAGGTGGCTGGTTGCAGCAATGCTTCCGTCCGCCCAAGGGGAGGGTGGGGGCCCAGACTCACACGCACAGGATGTGTCCTGCATGATTCTGTGTGCACAAAGCCCAAAGCAGCAAAGGGGAATGTCTCTGGTTGTGGAGCCCTAAGGGGTCCCGGCCAGGCTGACCCTACCTCTGCAAGGGAGGAGCCCGTGGAGCGTGGTGGGGGGCTGCCCTTCAGGTGCCCAGCGAGGCCTTACGGTAACCATGATGCTCTGTGTTATGTTTTAGCCGTTGTTTACGTAAATGTTCTACATTCTAGCCAATATGAAGTCTGAGAAAAAACCATGGGGAACTTTGCAAGGACCCATATTCAGGGCACTTCCTCCCGGTCTCATTTCCAATGGTAAAGAAGGAGCACCCAGCAGCCGGGATGGAGGCCGGGCAGCAGATGCGGCTCAGCTGCGGGCTGCAAACACGGCAGACGCTTACACGCGGACGAGTGGGCAACACTGTCCGAGGCATGTCGTGGGCTAAGGAGGCCACGTTGAGTGCGATTTCCTGCTTGTGAGAAACAATACGAAGATTTACACATGCCTGTGCGTGTGGGGCCATGTGCGGACGTCAGCACCACAGTGATGATTAGGTACCAGTTTATTTTCTGTTGTCTGTTTCCTTTGTATTTATCTGTTTGTTTCTCATTTTTCCTAAAATGAAAATGTATCGCTTGCGTAACAAGAAAACATGCGAGGGGATGAGAAAAAAAGGCCTGTTTCTCGTTTCCCCGGAGCCGACCCTGGTTGCCGTGGAGACTGGACGGTTGTCAAGGCGGTGATTGGCTGGTGAGGACGCAGGATGTGGGATCCCAGGCTTCCTTGGAGCGGCAGCTTCCAGACCGCACTGCGGAGCCCGGCGCCAGCATGGATGGGGTGGACGTGTGGGCCAGCACCCTGGCCCAGCTGATGGCCAAGAGGAGACCCCAGGACACCTGGGAGCTGGTCCCTGAGGAGAACCTGGCCTCCGGGCACACGGAGGGCGGCGGTTTTCAATACCGGCTGAGGGGGCTTTCCAGGTGCGCTGCAGGCGGGGGGGTGGGGAGGGGGCTGTGGGGTGCTGGGCAGGGAGGGGCTGAAGCTGCTTAAGCACCGGCCTGGGGTGCCCTGAGTCCGGAGGCCCATGTGGGCCCGGAGAGGGGCACGCATCCCGCCGGCTCTTGGCCGCCGACAGGTAGGTGGACCAGGCGTTCGTTCTCCCTTCCGGGAGGTGGGGGGCTGGGGAGCCACCTCTGTTCAGTCCCTCGGTGCCGGCCACCCCAGTCAGGGGCCCGGCAGAAGTGGGGGCGGGGTGGATGCTGGGGGGTGACGCGGCCACCCACGCGTGAGAGGCTTGTCTGTTCACTGCAGCATCTCCTGGTTTCCATGGCAGCGCTGACGGCCAGAGCAGGGGATGGGCAGGCGCCTGTGCTCACGACCCACCCTGCACAGGGGCCTGAAGGGAGGGAGGCTGAGTCGTGCCCGAGGGGGGCACAGGCCCAGAGGTGGGGGCTGTGTCTGGGCTGGGCTGCCGGCCAAGCAGGGGCCGGGTTGGGAGCCCCAGTGTCGTGGGGGTCACCATGTGAGCCCCGTTCCTCACTGTCATGGGGACAGCCCCAGGGATGGGCCAGGCCTGTGGGGACCCCACCCAGCCAGGCATGCCCTGCCCTGCCCTGCAGGGGCCCATGGGGGGGGCAGCGGGGGAAGGGGTCACCACAGGGACTCTCTGGGCAGCCACCCTTTGACACGGATGCCACAGCCCCCACCCAGTGTCTGAAACCCCTGGGGCCAGGTGTTTAGTGGGACGCTGGCTTTCCCAGGTGTTAGGAGAATCAGCCCTTGGCGTGTCCGAGAAGCACCTGTTCCCACGGCCAAGCTGGAGAACTGCTTTCAGTGGCAGAGGGTCACAAACACTGTTCCCTTGCCTTTCAGCATTCATACAGCTAAAAATGCCGGGGAGTGTGGGGGGGTCACAAGGCACTGTCCCTCGTTCTGCACACAGCAGCCCCTGGCCACAGCTGGCCACACTGAAATGAAGTTGAAAGTCCAGCCCCAAGGGCACTAGCCGTGTCCAGCCCCACCTGTGGCTGCAGGCTGCTGGCTGGGCCGCAAGGACGGAGCCCATCCTCACCATCGCGGAAAGTCCCGTGGGACGGTGCTGCCTGGGAGATGCTGGGCAGGTTTCCCACGTGCACGTGCATGGGGTCGCTTGTCCGTGACCTAAGGGTCTTGGAGAGAGGGCCCCCCTGCCGGCCCTGGGGCACACGGCCGCAGAGGCCCCAGACCGGCACCTTCTTCAGCCCCTGCGGCCCCAGACCGGCACCTTCTTCAGCCCCGGTGGTGCTCGGCCAGCTTGCTCAGGTGTTTGGAGTCAGAGCGGACCCGTGGAAGGGGCTCACTCACCATCGTCCTGGGAGCCCCCAGCCCCTCTGTGTCCCGAGACTCTCCCGCCCCTCCTTCTCACCTTCTCTCCACGGGGATGGGGCTCTTCCTTCCAGGGCCTCCCCTCGCTTCTCTGCATTGTCACGGGGACAGCCCCAGGGATGGGCCAGGCCTGCCGGGACCCCACCCAGCCAGGCATGCCCTGCCCTGCAGGGGCCTGCGGGGAGGGGGGGCGGCGGAGGAAGGGGCCTCCCCTGGGGGAGCCAGGCTCTCCCCCGCTCACAGGTAGCTCACAGGTATCCGCAGGGCTGCCTTTGGCTCTTGGTGACATGTCCTCAGGGCAGAAAAGCAGCAGGGCAGTGAACTCCCACCGTGTCGAGCCAGGCTCTGAGCCAAACTGGTGAAAAGGCATTTGTTTTTCAGCTTTCCAGATTATGCGCGCAGGCAAGGGGCGCACCCCTGCGGAAGGGGTCTCCGGGTCTCCGGGTCCCCGGAGCTTGTGCTGGGCCGGCCTCCAAGCTGGGGCGGGGGGGACCAGGGCCGTCCCCCTCCCCTGCACTCACTGCCGCCTCTCTCCTCCCCGCCCCCAGGCTCCAGTGTGGCCGCTGCCAGTGGGGCTGGTCCTCGGCCCACGTGCACATTCTCTTCCACACATGCTTGGACGAGGGCAGCCGCCTGGGGCTGGTGAAGATGCGCATCTGGGGCCAACAGTGCAGGCTGTGCCCACCGGGCGCGCAGGGACATTGCCAGGTGAGCCTTCTGAATGTCCGGCTCTTCCTCAACAAGCTAGTCCTGTTCATCCTGCAGAAGTGCTATGGCGAGAGCCTCGGCTCAGACCAGTGCCCCGAGATCTGCTTTGGTGAGCGCTGCGAGGCCTGCGACCTGGGCGTCTGCTTCTTCCAGAAGCCCCCAGACCCAGCCTGGGGGCCCGAGGTCAAGAGCCCCACCACCATCAAGGGCAGGTACACCTTGTACGGCGGCGGCGGCTTGGCCAGCACCGCCGCCGGCAAGCAGCTGCTCACCCTCGGCAGTGGGCCCGTGGTCGACCGCGCCAGGGGCTACACCCCCAACTCCATCACCATCCCCCTCTCCGTGGCCGACTTCATCAGGAACCCGATTTCCGAGAGCAGCAACTTCTTCAGCCAGGATGATGACATCGTCACTGTCCCCTTCTCCCTTGTGGATGCGGGGAGGGGCAAGGGGCCCGCCGCTGGGGCCGAGGGCCGTGTCAGCCCAGGGTCGGGCTCCCTCCCAGCGGCTGACCCCGGCGGGCCCCTCGTCATCGGCAAGGGCTCCATCTACCTGCCGGCCAGTTCCACAGCCACGCCCAAGGGCAGAGGCCTCCTGGTGAACATCAAATGCCCCATCTCCCATGGCCGAGGCCTCCTCATCAGCAGCATCAAGCCCTTCGAGCTGAAAGGCTTCATCTTCAAAGGCCGGGGCTCCGTCCCCAGCTCCGCCGGAAATGGCCCACTGCCGGTGTCCTACATCATTGGCCTCACGGGTGACGGAGAGGGCTCCATCACCTTCCCCTCGTCTTTGGCGAACGTCATCAGAGACGACTCCTTCCCCAACATCAACGGCTCCGTCACCTTCCCCTTCATCTTCACTGACGAAGACAAAGGCAAGAATGCTTCTGCCAACACCACCCAAGGCACAGAGAAGGGTGGCGGTGATGGCCCTGCCCCTGCTGGCCGTGAGCCCCTTCCGGGGACCCGCGCCCGTAGACCCGTCACCATTAGCGAGGGCTCCATCACCATCCCCTTCTCCGTCTTCGACATCATAAAGTACAAGGGCCCCGGCTCCATCGCCCGTGGCCGCCGGAGCGGTGGCCTGGCCACGCAGGGCTGTGACAAGAAGAGGGGGCAGCCGGGGGCCGGGCTCGGCAGGGCAGAGGACTTGGGCTGTGACTGCTGTGCACCGCGTTTGGACCCCTACGAAGAAGTGTGGGTCTGGGTGTCCATGACCGTCTGCATCCTCTGGATCATGTACCTGTACCAGGCCAGCCCCTGACGGCCCGTGCAAGTCTTGACGCCTCCTGGCGGGGCCCCCCCATATGCCCCTCCAGCAGGGCCGCCCGGGCAGCCGAGCGGTGGGACCCCCTGCCCCGGCCCGCACCCTGGGCCCCAGGCCACCCCTGCCTGCCCTCCCTAAGCCGAGTGTGGGCCCTCAGCCTTCTCCTCCACCCCCTGCTTCTGTGTGTGTAGTCTCTTGATGTGAGTTGTGGCTTCATGGATGTCCACACCGTGATTATCCGCCAAGCTGCCCACGCGTGGTCCAGGCGCTTGTCCGTGTGAGTGTTACAGTCCAATAAAATAAAAGCGAAAAGGAAAAAGCCCACACGGTGTGCTTGGGCTGCGAGGAAGCCAGCCCCCAGGACAAGGTTTTGAGGTGGGAGGGTGTGGTGGGCACGTCACTGTCCCCCATCAGTCCCGGTGGGGAGCGGGTTCTTCCTCTGATGGCTTCTGGATTCCTGGCCAGGGCGGCGGGACAGGACACTCAGGCCAACCTGTGCCTTCTCAGCACAGGGCTCTGCCCGCTACGCATCTGCCACGTTCCGTGGGCACCCACGGGATTTTCCTGGGTGCGCCCCCGACTCTGGGGAAAGATGAAAGCCCCCCTTGAGGCTTGGTTGGTGACCCCCCCCCCGCATGCATCTTTACTGAAGGTGTCCCCCCTGGCCCCCAGCTGAGAAGGCACATCCCACCCAGAGGGGAGGGCCCAAGACACAGCCCGGCCAGCCCCCCGAAACCCCGGGACCGTGGACCCCCTCCAGCACTGATGTGGTTTGAGAAAGGCCGTCCGTGCCAGAAGTCAGAACCCTCCCGTCCGTCAGTCGCAGTCTGGACTTCCATCTTCAAGGACCAGACGGCCCATTTCTAAGGGGCGGGTCCCAGCGAGGTGGGGCTATGGCAGCGGGCACAATGGTGTCAGGTCACCACACCCTTTCCTTCTAGGCAGGGCCTGGCCCCCAGGGCCGCAGGGAGGTTGGGATTTGTCTGGAGGGACCCCGGGGTCAGATGAGACGGTCTGGGGAAGCCTTGCCTTGTGTGGAGGGTGAGTGTATGGAGACTTCCGTCCAGGGCTCTCTGCCCAGCTGCCCTGCGCCTGACCTGGAAGCTACCGGGCCCTGCTGGGGGAGGTGCGGGGAGAGGGGGCGCCCGCACGGGCGGGCGCTGTTGGCGGGAACAGGGGAGATGCAGGCGAGGCTTTGCATGTCAGCACTGGGACCTCACGTCCAGGCCTGCACGCCTGCTCCCAGAAACCCGACAGGCACCGGGACCCGGAAGGTTCCACCCTACACTGAAGGCCAAACCTGTGTGAGACAGGTTTGCAGACCTCCACCAGCCTGAACAGGAGCCCCCACCTCACACCCCTGGGATCCGGGAAAGACCTAAACCCAGACTCTCCAGGTCCCTGTCTACACCGGGTGGGACCCTCACTGTAAGGGCAGGACCCACTGCCCACCCTCAGGGGCCTGTCTACCCCAGGTGAGAGCCCTCTGTCCGAGGGCAGGAAGGTGGCACCCTCCCACCTTGGGTGTCCTGTCTACACTGGGTGTGAAGACTAACTGGGTGGCTGGGTAGGGTGTGTCTGCTTAGGAAGGTTCCACGTGGCCAGGCTCTCTGTCTAGTCCCCACACAGCGGGGGCACCCGCCCCGCTCACTGGCTTTCCCTGCAACTGGCTGCTAGGGGTAGCCGTGCCCACCGTGGGCACTGCAGCTGGACTCTTTCCAGGGACATCCCGCCCGCAGTGGCGCGGGTCCAAGGGCGGACCCCGTCCTGGGGGATCCCTTTGGGCCAGCGGCCGGAGACCTTCCTGCCCTGCGTGGGCGGGGGCGTCGGGCTGGTCAGAGGCACCTGCCCTTCCCCGGGGAGGATCCCCTCTGGCGCACTTCCTGCAGCTCAGGGACCCTGCCCAGACAGGGCCGCCCTGGGGAGGGGATTAATATCTGAAATGGGGGTGTCCAGCCCGGTGTCTCTTCTGATTGAGGGATCCACGCCAGTCCACCCGGGTGGGAGTAAGGGCATGGCAGTCGGCCTCGTCCCTCCGCCCTGCTGGCCTCATTGCGCCCTCTTCATCCCGCCCGCAGCCCCCCCTCCTCCAGCCTCTGGTCCCCGCCCCCTCCTCCAACCCCCGGCCCTTCTCCAGCCCCTGGTCCCTTCCTCCAGCCCCCGGTCCCGGAGGCCGCTAACCCCGCCCTCCAGCGCCCAGCCCTTTCCTCCAGCCCCCCCGCCCCCTCCCCCAGCCCCCCCGGCCCATTCTCCGGCCCCTGGTCCCGGGACACCCCTAACCCTCCTCCTCCAGACCCCGGGCTCCTGCTCCATCCCGCACCTGCTCCAGCCCTGGCAGCCCGCGCTGTCCTGCGGCGCCCCCGTGTGGCCGCTAGCGGGCACCGCAGCCCCGCGATGGGGGATGGATTGCCTCTGTTTTAACTGTTTCCCTTTAAAACCCAACAAACTCCACCATCATCAGCATCATTAACAGTAGTCTTTATGAGTAGCTAAATTTCACTAAATCATTATTAATTAATTCATTAAGAATTAAGTTTCATCAGGGGCGCCCAGGTGGCTCCGTCGGCTGAATGTCTGACTCTTGGTTTCAGCTCAGGTCGTGATCTCAGGGTCGTGAGGTCGAGCCCCACGTCAGCTCCCTGCTTGGTGGGGAGTCTGCCTGCGATTCTCCCTCTGCCCCTCCCCCCATGCTCGCTCGCTCTCTCTCAAATAAATAAATAAAACCTTAACAGAAAAGAATTAAGGTTCATTCATAACACTGAGAGCGGATGCTGTCTACGCACCTGCTCGGGGGCAGACCCATATGTTAGCATATCAGGTATTTTGAGTGCCATGCTCACCTTCATAATCATGGGAAACTTTGGGCTCAGACACCAGTTAAGACGCCAAGGGCAAGCCTGGGACTCAAATCTAAGACAGCCCACACCTGAGCCCACACCTGAGCCTGTACTTGAGTCTGCACCTGATTCCACACCTGTCTCTTATACAGCCTAATTCAGGGTGATGTAGCAATAACTATTTTTGGGAACTCAATTGATAATGGAGACACGGAATGTCTAAAACATCTCAAAGAGAACCAAAGGGAGACACATTTTAAATGCAATTACTATTAGTTCAGCCAAAGTTGGGGACCTCAAAATGTGAACAGTTTCCTGATTTTTGCTAGATGTTCTGGTGAAGGAATGAGTCACACTTACTGTGCCATCGGCAGTGGGCACGGTGACACCAGCGTCTCAAGCTGGGGGGAAGAAACAAGGGCCCTGTCTCTGTTGAGGGAGGACTTCAAGGAGACCATCTGCAGGGTAGGGCTGAGGGGGCTCCACCAAATGGACCCTGATTAGCCGGGTGAACAGTGATGCCCTGCCCAGGGATGTGGGGGGAGCCCAGAGCACCTGCCCTGTCATGTGGCTGGATCCTGCAGGTACCACCTGCCCTCGCCTGAGCCCTGCAGCAGGGATCCCACTCTGCAAACGGCACCTGCTGCATTTCTGACTTTGAGCTGCCCCACCTGATTTCTATCATCTTTTCTCTGAGTTGAAAAGTCAGAGGACAATTTGTTGACTTCGATTAGAAAACACATCTATCATATGGTCCAGCTGTTCTCATCAGCAAGTGTCTTTTGAAATTCAAGCTCCAGAGCCAAGGTTTGAGGCAAATTCCTGAAGGGGGGCGTGCGGAGGGGAGCTGCATCCAGCTCGCCGCCCCCCATGCCTCACCCCTTCCTCACCCCATGCCTCCTGCCTGGGAGCCTGGCTCGGCTTTGTCCGGGGGCCGCGTAGTGGTGGAGGGAGCACAGACGTACCTGGTCAACTGCCTGGCATTGGAAGGCGGTGGGTCACCGGAGGGGAATGGGCTCTGACATACAGCAAGGAGGGCACGGCTGTTCTGGAAGTTTCCTCAGAGCCTGGCGGCAAGGGCCGCTGTGTCCGCCCGCCACGGTCTAACTGGACCCCTCAGCTGATAAGTGTTGACAGTAATAGTGTTCTAAGGGTATCATCAGGTAGAGTTACCCTCCGGCAGCCTGGGGCTTTGGCGGGTGTCAGTGAGTGACCTCTATTCAGGAACCACTTGGGGCTGTTAATGGCCACATTCCCCAGCTCATCAGTGGAATCTCCTGAGTCACGAGTGATGACTGGCAGCCCGGGGGGGGGTGGCGACCGGGGGAACACGTGTTCATGGGTTGGTGTCATAAGGGACACTGGCTGGGTTCGCTCCACTTGCTCATTTGGCCACCCAGACATCCATGCTTTGTGTCGGGTTGGACCTGCCTTCCTGCTCGGTCTGTGTGGTCAGCTCTGGAAGTGCCCTATGAGGAGTCTGTGCTCGGGTCCGAATGTCCCGTAGCTATTGGTCAGTGTGTTTTCTCTGGGGAGGGTCCCATGACTGGCGAAGCCAACTCGATCATGGGGTCACAACAGAACAAGACCCAAACCCAATAAGTAGCTGCGCCTGGAGACAGGACGGGGCTAGATCCCATCCCCCACGCTGGGGTCCTGTGTCCCTGAGGATAGGGTGCAGCGACGACAGTGGGTGCCTGCAGTAGGTGGGGCTTGGGCTCCCCTGTCGGGACTGGTGCCAGCTGCAGTCTGGGTCCCTTCGGTCGATGCGGCCCAGGGCCTCCTGTGGCCTGGCCTCTGCTGTGTGCTCGGACCCCTGCCCCTCCAGGGCGGTCACAGCCACCGCAGGGGCCCCAGACAGGACGGAGTGCGGCGAAGCACTGAATCCCAGCACTAAGGGCCTTCACGGACTTCGGAAATACACACCTTTCCAACCGTGAAAATAAGGATGTGTAGTCTCCTGAGATGTTCTGGGTCAAGAACGAAGTGTTCAGGGGGATTCAGACAAGCACAAAGCTTTACACAAAGTCACATCGGGCGGTATCCCGGTGTGGAGATTAACATGCATATTTTGATCAGAGGGAGGACGGACGTGTTTAAGTGGCAGGCAGAGAAGACAGGCGCACAGACCGGTCCCCCTTGGGCTCCAGCTTCCTCCAGTGGCTTGTCCCAGGTTAGCAGCATCACAGTAAGCTTCTAATGTGTGCAAGACTTAACGATATGGGGAAAATTTTGCAGAACACATGTAATCCAGTTATCTTAGGTTTTATTGGGCACCTGCCATGTGTTAGAAGAGCAAAACCATGAAGGGACCTGCTGCCAGGAGAGCCCGTGAGCTCATCAGCTGCCCTTGTCCCCGGTCATGCTTGTGCCGGGACATCCGCACTCAGCCTCGGGCGCTTCTGGACCCCGGGGCAGGATGAGTGTGCAGGCCTCAGGCAGTGGTGCTGTCCTGCATGGGGAAGGTCACCTCCGGGGGGCCCTGTGGCGCCTTGTTCCTCCCCTCCAGCATCCGAGCCCACTCGCCGCGGAGCCTGGAACAGCGATAATTTTAGCCTGTGAGTCAATGTCTTAGGGCCAGGCGGCAGCCAGGCCTCTGTCGGCGCCTGAGCACATGTTCCAACATGGCCCAGCAGCCCCCCCCGGCCCCCGGGCTGCCAGCGTGACTGTGACCTTGTGGGGTCCCAGAGAGCCCTGCAGCCTCCCTGGCTTGGCCAGTCCTGGCGGGGGGCCGCATCCCCACAGGGAGGGCCTCACTCGGGTCTCCAGCCTGGAGAGGGAAAGTGCTTTGCCCGGGAAGCAGCTTCTGGAATCTTCTGAGGGCCAGAGAGACTGAGCCATGTCCTGAACTGGTTTGTTGCATAGGAGTATGTGCTCACCGAGACTCGACAGCGTCCCCACGGTAGGCCAGGGCCCCCCACCGGTGACCCTGTTGGAGCGTTCCCTCCTTCCCTGTGCTGCCCGCCTGCCCAGCCCACCTGCCTGGGAAGATGGCACATTGCTGGGACCCCAGCAGGACCCACAGGGGCGATCTGGGTGGGAAGGGCCTGGCCGACCGTGAGCAGGCAACGGCCATCCGACGGCTTCAGGCCCCCGTGTGTGGTTTGGGCTGGAGGGTGCAGTGTGGGCTGGGTGCCTAGCTCCTGCAGACCTCAGGGGCTGGAGGACAAACTGGCAAAAGGCAGGTACATGGACACTTGTTCCCACACCCAGGGTCCTAAACGAGGAAGGAGTCTCCCAGCAGCAGGTCCCCCATGTGAAGGCCCCGTTCCTGCCCCTTCACCGGGCCGAGGCTGCTGACAGTGGGACCTGGGGCCACACGTGGAAGAGCCCCTGGTTCCTGGGGGCCCATAGGATGGCTGAGGGGATGTTGTCAGGAGTTGCTGTTGTCCAGGGGACAGGGCACAATCTTTCTGGCTGTGGTCTGCGGCCTAATAACCAGCCACACGTCCCCCACAGAATGTCACTCCACAGTCTGTCCTTGAGCAGCCCAGATGCTCGGTGACTAACTCGCCATGCCTGACCGTGCTCTCGCTGTCTGCCCTGGAGCCCATCCCTGGGGCCTGCACCCGTGGGCAGAAGACCCAGAAGTTTCCAGGGCCTGATGGCATGTGTGGGACACAAGGAGGACGCCGTGGGGACCGCAGGAGGTTGCTGAGGGCTGGTAGGAGGCCTTAGTGCAGGTCCCGTCCCCCCATGTTTGGGCTCTGTGCGGGACCCCCGGCCTGAGAGGTTGGGGGATGGCACCGTGGCTTCCCGTACCGTGCCGGATGGGGGAGATGTCCTGGATGACAGGGTGGGGGTGGCCTGCCCGGCAGCCGGACCTCTGGCAAGGTCAGCACCAAGTCTGGTCCCACCGTGGCTGCCAGGCTTCCTCGTTCCAACTGGGCTCCTGGGGCAGCAGCTGATGGTGCTATTTGGGGATGAAAGCCATGACCGTTTTGGATTATCTGTCCACTTGAGCCTTCGTCTAGGTGCGAATTATGCGTTAATCTGCCTTCCTAGCTGTCCCTGGGACCAGGCACTCAGTCTGCTCGGGGTCACCCAGGAGACCCTCCTCAGCACCCACAGTCCCTGGCCTCCATCCCAGGGATGAAAGGGGTTTGGACCTGCTAATGTGTGGGAAGGAATATGATGAATTTGTCCTGCACTCAGTGGGGGCAACTGTCAGAAAATCAGTCTAAACAGACACGGCTTCTTTGACAACTTCCCACAAGACCCTCCAGAGTAGGGGGGTGGGGGGAATGCAGAATGGGGTGAGGGATGGAGGGGTGGAGGGGTCGGGTGAGGGGTGGAGGGGTAGAGGGGTGGGGTGAGGCGTGGAGGGGTGGAGGGTGGGGTGAGGGATGGAGGGGTGGAGGGGTGGGGTGAGGGGTGGA
>NW_027397158.1:729424-742005 GCF_003265705.2 Callorhinus ursinus | reverse complement strand
ACCCCTTTATTTTAATACATATGAGGCAGGACCTCTGGAACAGGAGCCTCCACAGCGCAGATCCTGCGTCCATCAAGGTCGAAAGGTCATCAGGTGTGCCTTCCTTTCCTTGACAGGTCATGAAGTGTTTGTGTTGAGCACAAGTGATTTGTCCAGTTGGAAAACCAGAGTTATGGGAGGCATTTGGGAGGACACATTCTCCCCCGGGTGGAGGCTTTAACTTCCCTGGCTTCTCCTCTGACCTTCCCAAGTCTGGTGCATGACCCAGGATGACCTAGGGGTCGGATCTGTGATATTCCGAATAGACTTTTCCTGCAAAACCCCCCAGTCGGATGATGAGGTGGTCAAGTTAAAACGAGACATGGGTTTTCAGCTGCAGGGAGGCAGCGAGCAGAGATGGCCTGCCAGTGATGTGCTTGGGAAAACCTCACAGAACGGATGCCAGGGAAATGACAAGTGTCTACCACATGCAAAGAGCTTTTGCAGGGAAATAAGGTGGAGTCCACTTGCAAATGGAACAGGGAAGGGACAGGAGGTCACGGGACAGCAGGGTGATGGCAGATGGGCGGCGAGAAGCGGGGCCCTGGGAGCTGGACGTGCGAGCCCGGCTCCTGGCAGCCACGAGGGGCTGGTCAGCGCGTGCTGCCGTCCCGGTTAAGCTGGGAGACACTTGTGACTAAGTAGCAAGCCAGGCAATGAGGTGCTTTGTTAGGAGAAATGCCTTCACCCCAAATGTTCCCACATGTCTGTGGGTCTGTGGTTGGTGAGTGCATGGACGCAGCACGTTGGGGCGTGGTGGGCTCTGAGGCTGCCAGGTGGCACCTGCCCGAGGACTCTGCGTCTCCTCCCGCTTCTGGAATTCCACCTTTGCCAACAGATGGTGGTAGAAGACCAGGAAACAGCGCCGGCAGATCCATAGCACCCTCCCTTAAAACCGGGGAACCTGGCCACCTCCTCTGTTGTGTCTGCGTTAGTCGCCCCCACGTGGAGGGAGGGTCCCGGGACCCTCAGTAACTCCCAGGCTTCGGGGAAGCTGGCGTGGTCCCTGTGGTTGTGGCCCGGCCTCCCGCTCTCCCGGAGGCTCAGCAGCCACGCTCCACGCTCCACGGATGCCCAGGCAGGGTTCTCAGGATTCAGCAGCCTGCCCTGGACTCTGCTCTCCGGGGGTGCATGGGTCTCCTGGCACTCAGCCCGCCAGCCTGGTGGCCGCAAGCCCTCCCTGGGCGAATCCCCAAATAGAAACAGCCCCCTGTCCCTCAGACTGCACCATGCTTTCCCACTAAAACGCTGCTCCCGGAGGCAGGGGTTTGCTGCCGTGCTCAGTGGAGCGGTATCCAGGCTGTAACAGTCATTGGCCATCGAAGGGATGAGTGCCCAGAGCTGTACGTGCTCCCACGGAAGCAGGCCCCAATGCCATGGGAGCGCAAGGTGCGAGAGAAATCCCAGAAGGCCCCACAGAGGAGATGGCCTCTGCACTGGGTTTTGAGAGACAAGTGGGATCTCAGCGGCAGCTCAAGGAGGACAGGGAAGGGAACCGTGAGGCAGGGGAGGGGCTGGGCAGGGCAGTGGGAGGAGGGCAGGGACTCCCCCCACCGCCCCGGTGTCTATGCCCTTTACTGACCCGGCTCAGTGTCGGGAGCGCTGAGGGGCGGTGAAGTCTGTGGCAAACGGACGCCCAGCCGTGCAGGAAGGGGCAGCTGGCTGTCAGCCCAGGCTCACTGAGGCTCGGAGGACGCCTCTCAGTAGAAGCTCCAAGTCTGGATTGTTCAGGTGACATGTCCAGATTTTAAGTGTTGACACTATTTAACGTGAAGTCACTGAGCCAGCCAACTGCACGAGGGCCAGACCAACAGGCATGGGGAGCTCTGGGTGCCCGCAGGGACCGCGGGGGATCCGGGCTCCGGGTGGAGACAAAGCCCCTGCCTGGAGACGCTCAGGAGCCCCGGGCCTGTCGCCTCCAGCCGCACTGCGTGAGGACGGCCAGGAGGGAACAGACCGACACACACAGGAGCCGGGCAGCTCCCAGGTCATGGGGTGTTGGGTGGGAGGTGAGTTTTTATTATCAGTTTCCTGACCAGAACCACCTGTCAAGGGAGTTTTACCTAGATGCTTTATTTTTTCTAGGCCAGCAGGGATGCGGTCTGTCGGGATTTACGGGCAGGCGCCAAGCCTGTGCCGAGCAGGCAACACCCGGCCGCCTCCTCTCTTTGCGTTTCACTGACTGGGGTGCTGGGGTACCAGCCCCTTCTTCTGGAGTTTCTGAGCCCTCGCTGAGCTGCCCGGGGTGGCCTGCAGGGGTGCATGCCAGGTCTGCCGCGACACCCCACCCCTGGTCAGGGACCCCTCCCCAGCTGCGGTCGGCTGGGGCAACAGGCGGTTCTGGCTGAGGCTGCCACGCACGGCTTCGACAGGCCCCCTGACGGGGTCAGAGGCCCAGGTCGGAGGGTCAGCCCCCAGGAGACGTGTCCCCTCTGCCCGAAGGGGCAGCTTGCTTCATCACCAGCCCCAAGGGCCACTGGCCTCGTTACAGTGCTGAACAGGAGCTGAGTGCTGGCCGACCCTGGCCAAGAGAAACGAGGGGGTGTGCGTGCGTGTACACATGTGTGTGTTTGGCTATAACTCAAAGTGGGCCCGGGAGCCTCGCTCTCGAATGTCCAGGGTCGCGTGTCTGGTTAGCGATCGTCCTTATTTTCCATGTGGCGTATTCTCCGCGCCGTGTGTTGGCATCGAGAGGCTCCCTCCTAAAGCGGCCCCGCCCTTCACCCTGTGTGGCCGGTCCTGCGGACTTGCCGGCGGCAGCCCCAGCTCCGGCGGCCCGGTGACTTGTTCCGCAAGCCCAGAGCTTCCTAACATCTTTGCTGAGACGCCCTGGTTTGCTTGATGTAATTTTTTATTTAAATCGAGCTGTTTTCCCCCCAAATGTATTTCAGAAGCTGTATTCTTCCTCCCAAATGTCCCCGACAGGAGTACGTGGGGATGAAGCCGTCCAGTGCCACCATCTTGCTGGCAGGGTTGTGTCTCCGGGAGCTGCCGGGCCTCACCCCAAAGCTTTCCGGGCCTGGGGGTCAGGCTCTCCCCATGCCCCGAACCTCCTGCCTCCCAGAGTGCGGCCAGCCTCTCCCCAGAGGGGTACCAGGAGGGGCTTCAGGCACAAGGGATAAGGGCTGTGGGTTCAGATGAGAGGCAAGCGGAGATTTCGTGTCCACATTGCGGGAAGGACAGGTGCCTGCAGCCGGGGCACCGGGGCACATTCTTGGCCTCAGAGTGGACCAGCCCTGCTCACACCTGAGCTCGGGATTCTGCGGTCCTGACCTGGAGACGATAAACGTCTGGTGGTTTAAGCCGCCCATTTGTGGTCACGGCCCCGGAGAGGCACCCCTGACGGTTAGTGGGTCTAGAGGCCGTGAGCGAGCTTCCAGCCCATTGGCCGGATGATTCACCCGGTGACGACCCCCAGTCCACACCGGGGGCACCTGCCTGTGGGGGAAGACGCTCTTGCTCCCTTCCAGGGTGGGCCCCCGGGGAAATGAACAAAGTGCATCCCAGGTGCCATGATGCCGAGGCTGGGGGCCACCTGGGGGCCAGCACCTGGACGCAGTGGGGCCACCTGCACAGGGCAGAGACAGGGGAGGAGCAGGAGAGAGGGGCTGGGCTGGGGGTCCAGTTAGGGCTCAGCTCCTGGGGCCTGGAGAAGGCCAGTGCCCCCATAGAGGAAGGGTCAGCAGGGGCCCCTGAGGGTGGAGAGCAGGCCCAGATGGACTCCCCGGGGACAGTGGCTCACCCCAAAGCTTGGGCTGTGTCCAGAGCTCCCAAGGAGGTGGCAGATCCTGGGCCTGAGGTGGCATGGGGCTCGGCCTGGGCTCCAGGCGGAGAGAGGGGTGCTGAGCATAGGCCTGGCCCGGCCCAGGGCTGACAAGGCGTGCCAGCCGCCCCAGGCAGTGTCTCCAGGTCCCTCGAAGGCCCGCTGTCTGCGCTATGTCCCTGGAGGGCTCCACGGGCACGTGGGCGCCCAGCTGGGCACTGAGTTTCTTCCCCCAGCACCGTGTGCGTGCTTGATGTCGTGATGTGGCCGGGGACACCATGCAGGAGCTGTCTGCCACCTCTCATCACAGCAGGATGACTCTGACGTGTCCCTCCCATGTCATCTTCCGTCTGTGGCTCCAACCACACAGGCCCCCCTGCTCCTGGGCCAGCTGGTTGCTGGTGCCCCGTTTCCCTCACCCGCCATCTGCCCTGAGCCCGTCAGATGCTGTGTTTCTGAGTTCCGCGGTTCCGACTGGATCACTGACTATCGTTTTCATTATGGTTGGAAATTTCCTTCCTTTTCATTCAAAATGAGCATAATTCTACCCACCCTTCAGAACCCAAGTCTGCTGTCTTGGACACCTGGGCCACTGGGCAGGCTGGGCTCGCCGCCTCTGTGAAGATGAGGGTCACAGCTCCCCGTTCCTGAGTGCGCAACCGCGGAGTGCGTCCTGGATGTTTGGATGGTGTGTTGTGCAGACGGTGTGTTCTGTCAGGCTCTTGTCGAATGAGGTTAATCAGGTAAATTCCAAGCTCTGAGTCCCCGACTCCCTGAAGGTTAATCAGGTAAATTCCAAGCTCTGAGTCCCCGACTCCCTGACCAGTCCCCGAGGGCTGCTGAGAGTCCCACGCAGCTGAGCTGGGGCTCCTCTCCTGCTCCCCGTTCTGGGACCCCCCACCCCCACCATGGTGGCCGCCCAGCCGTGCTCTGGTTCTTCGCACCGGCTGGATGTGGGTTTTCTAAGGCAGGTTTTGTCTCCCTGTGTGGGGCTAGCTGCTCACAGGCAAAACGCCCCCCAAAGAGAAACATGTCCAGCGCATGCCTTCCTCCAGGGACCACGGCCTTGCCAGTTCCTGTCTGCTTTTGGTGGTTTCCCAGCACTTTCTGGCTGTTACTTTAAATCTGCCTGGGGATGTAGGAGGCTGCCAGTGTGATGGGAGCGGGCTCAGCGGGGACAGACACTCGGGCCCAGCTCTCACTGGGTGACTTCGAGTGTGGCCAGCCCCGCGGGCAGCATCCCTGCACTCTGGGTCCTTGTCGGGATATATGACTGAAACTCCTGGCTGGTGCTGACCGGGGACTGGAGTCCCGGGAACTTGGTCGCTGGGCTAAGGGTTCCTGGCCTCAGTTTCCCCATCTGTGCACTGTAGAGCATGCAGAAGAGGACTTTACACTCAGGGATGCTCGATCTTATGGGTTCAGGTACGATCCTTCGCTGGAAGTGTTCTAGGGTTGGGTGGCCCCTGCATTTCAATCCAACCCTACATCTCTTGAATGTATTTGATAATGGGACCCAGCTCTAGTTTGTGGAAGGCCTATCAACATCCTGGGGCACATGCTTTGACACTTTGGTAAACAAGCTGAATATTAACATCATTCTAGATAATCTGAATTTCATCCCCAGACCAAACGGGACCACCATCTACTAGAAACTGCTGACTTTTTCTGCCTTTATTTTCCCTGGACCCTGATTTTTTCATATATTAACATATTAATATATTAATTTTTCATTCTGATTCAGTTTTAGTGAGCCCCCCTCAAATGCAATTAGCTGCTGTAAGTACATAAACCGACTACTTTCTGAGGGGAGAAATAGAAATTCTACTCAGCCAGACTTAGGGAAGTAGGGAAAACCCCAACCTCCACAGAGCTAGATGATGTCAGTTCTCAAAGCTGGCCCAGGCTTGAGAGCTATTTATGGCTCTGCTGGCGCGTCCTCTGAACGTCCGTCTCCACACAGCGATGCTCTTCCAGGCTGTGGAGGCCGTCCTCACTCTGCCGCACATGCGGCCGGGGCGTGAAGCATGCCTTTGAAGCACAAACCCTAGAAACTCAGAAACACTGGTTACAGGTGAGCAGGTGCACAGCACTGAACCAAAACTCAGGTTGGAAAACCACCAAAAGTAAAGACAGAACCCAAAGGGCAAGCACAGGATGGGAGAAGACATTGTAACAGGTTTGGGAAGAACGTGGGAAGAACTTGTACAAATCAAGCGGAAGAAGCAGTTGAGGGACTTGAAGAATCAGTGCAAGGTCATCCCAAACGCCTCACAAACGGGAAGAACAATGGGCTCAGGACAAAGCACTGGCCCCACGCGGAGCGCGGCCACAGTTAGACCCCACGACGCCTGTGGCAGCCTGTGGCCAACAGGGAGAAGCCCGGAACATCGAGTGTTGGCGGGGATGAGCTGGTGCCTCCTGCACTGCTGGGGACCACAGGTGTTTACGGTGCTCAGAACACGGCCTGATGATCATACATGTGCACAGCCTGCCCAGCAAGTCCCCTCCTCGGCACGTGCACAGACCGCCCCCCAGAGCCCAGATGTCCTCGGCGGCGGACCAGTCAACGGTGTGTTGTATTCAGACAGTGGATTGTTACCCAGTGATGGAAATTAGCAACACCACATACAGAACAATGCGTTTGAATCTGACAAATGGGAGATAAGAGAAGCCAGGCCAGAGGCACAGACGCACTAGGTTCCCAGTGTGCGGAGTCCAGAGGGTCCCGCGGGGGTCCAGGCCGGGGTCCTCGATACCGGTGGTCCGATGAGCTGCATGCGGGGAACGCACACCCCTTTCCATGTGCGTGTGTCATGGGATCAACCCCAAAACAGTTCGCTCTCTTTATATGGAGTGGAATCATTCGAGACTGTTGACTTCAGCCACTTTCCAGCTGCAAACTTGGTCATTCCAAAACGGAAAAGGTGAAACAATTCTGCTATTCACAAGTTCTTGGGGCCACATAACTGAAAAAGCTGTACACAGGTGTTTAATTAGTAGGAGAATGTGTTAATTAGGAACTGCTTAATTGGCAAAATACGTTGTAAAAGCCAACCTCTTGGCACGGTCTCGCGGGCATCAGAAGCCACATCGATCTGTCAAGTGACCCCAGTGTTTCATCTAAGACAGGTATTTCCCTTTAACAGGTATTACTGTCTGCCATTCCAAACGGCATAGGCCTTTCCTGGGAGATGTTCTCCTCTGCTGGGTTTTTGGAAGCCTGCTACTCTCCAATCCACATGAGAAATGGAAAAGGCAGATGCTCTCCTTCAAGCAAGATTGTAAAGGTGGAAGGAGTGGCTTTTCCTGACATGTACACACAGGTGCATTTTCTTTAAAGATTTTATTTATGTATTTGGGCGGGAGGGACAGAGCAAGAGAGAGAGCGAGCGAGTGAGAGAGAGCACACAAACAGGGGCAGAGGCAAAAGGAGCAGCAGACTCCCCTGAGCACGGAGCCAATTAGGATTCGGGACTCAGCTCAGTCCGCATCCCCAGGACCCTGAGATCATGAACTGAGCTGAAAGCGGACCATTAACCGACTGCGCCACCCAGGCAGCCCCGACATGGGTGCATTTTTTAAAGTTGAAGTAAGGGTGGTCTAATTGTGTGTGTTACCGGAAAACAGAAGGAGTTCCTGATTGCTCATTTTAGAGAAGCTTCATTGTGTGTCCCTGTGGGTGACTCAGACGACCATGTGTCTGTGGCTGGGCCATGGGGAGCTGCCTCACCTTGTGCCATCACACAGATGGACAGGTGTGCAGGAGTCCAGACTCCTTCTGGAACCTGCCCCAACCCTGGGGGCCTGGAAGTGAAGAGCCAGGACGGGCCTGCAAATGCCCCGTGGCTCCAGGCATCCCTTCCAGCGCATCTCCTGACGACCAAGTCTTGGCACACCCAGAGGAGGGCTAAGGGAAAGAGAATCTCCATGACTACGGGCCGGGGAAAATTCCCCAGCAGTGACACTGGACAGCACAATCACCAAGAAACAGCACGTTCACGGGACTTCGTTGAAACCCGACACTTCTGCTTTTTGAGAGACCCTGTTAAGAGCACGAAGAGACAACCCACAGATGAGAACACATTTGCAAATCATGGATCTGATGAAGGACTTGTATCTTGAGCATATAAAAGCTTCCCGAAACTGAGTGAAAGGGGAGACACAGGGTCTGACTGACACTTCACAGATTCAGCAGCACACAGAAAGATGCTCACCCTCCCCGTGCATTAGGGGCACGCACAGTAAACCCACGACACATTGCTTCTAGTGCTGGAGTGGACGCATGGGTCCTGCCCAGCACTGGCGAGGCTGTGGGGAAAAGGAGCGTGAAATTTTGGAAGACGGCTTGGCAGTTTGTTACAAAGGTGAACATGCACCTGCCCCGTGGTGCAGGCATTTCCCTCCCAGGAATTTACGCCAGAGAAACAAACCCCCTCGTGCAAAGACCTGCAGGCAAATGATGCAGCAGGTCCATTTGTAATGACCCCAGAGAGAAACCTGAATTGCGTTGGGGAACCCCACCGCCCGTCCTTCCTTGGGGGGCTCCTGCGGGCGGGGCGGGCTTCAGGGCAGACACCATACACCAGTTGCTTTGGAAAGCTGCAGGTTTCCAGGGAGACACACAAGAAAGTGCTCAAACTCTCGTGGGACAAACGGAGGTAGAAATAACCACCACAACAAAATAACAATCTTTGTGATAAGAAACAAGGAGTGAGGACCTCCTGCCTATTTCATGCCACCCAGCACACTGCCCGCCTCGGTCATGTTGCTTCATTGCACTGAGGTCCTCCCTGTGCAGAATCCGAGGGCCGCGGAGCTGGGGGCTGGGGCAGTCAGTGCCTCACCTCCTGGCTCTGGGGGCCTGGGTTCCTGGGCTCCTTCCTCCAACCCAGGGCGCGGAGTGCTACTGAAACTTGTCAGATTTGATTGGAAAGAGTTGCCCAGGTGTGCTGACCATGCCCCACATGCTGACGAGCTCTTAGAAATGTCCCAACTTTCCATGAATCATTTATAACCCTGTGATTGGCCCCCTCTCTAAACCTCACGCTGCTGGCCCTAGAATGGGGCTTTGCGATTCTCCATCTCACGGGCCCCCGCTCTCTCTCTCTGTCCCATTTCACAGCTCGGGTAGGAGAGCCTGAGACACAGGAGGCCATTGGAGTGTCTCCTGGAGATAAGAAGGGAGTCGTTTTAAATGAAGAAGGACCATGCTTCCGTAAGCAGGTGCAGGGAGGTAGGTTGGAAGAAGGAGCAAAGTCTGCGGACATCACAGCGCCAAACCCTGCCCTCACTGTGCCCCTGGAGCTGGAGAGGGTGCTGCACACCCAGCAGGAGCCTGTGTGAGTGGGCACGTGTGGGGTTGTGTTGAGGGTGTCGGATGCAGTGCTGTGTGTGGCTGTAGGTGGGAACACGAGGGAGGGGCCCTCAGGGAGGTGTGCTGGGCTCAAGCCCAGGACTGGCCCTGGCGGGTGAATTGGGGTGTGCCCTGGACGGAAGGAGCCTCCGCTGGGGTGGGGTTGGCATTCAGGGAAGGGGAGGGGGACTGGAGCCCTGGGAGCCATGTGGCCGGGCAGTGTGCTGGGGCCCGTGTCAGGGCGGGCTTGGGTCCCGAGGAACAGTGCAGGGGCAGCTCAGACCTCACAGGGGGAGATGCACGCAGCTGACGTGGTTACTTGTGGGGACAGGCCAGCTGTGCGCCCTTGGCCAGCTCATCCGGTCTGAGAGCAGAGATCACAGAGCCACAGTGGGAGGGGTGACAGTGCTGAGCTCTGAGCGGGCAGTTGGGGGCTGGGGATTGAAGGGCGTGGGTGTGGTTTGCAGGGACGGTGGCTGGTTGAGTGGACGCACCCACATGGCCATTCTTCTTGGGGATGAGCAGCTGTAGGAGGGAATAGGGTCCAGTTTCCTGCTCTTTTTCTTTGATGTTTGCGGTTGGTTGAACAGTGTCCCGAAGTCTATGTCTACCTGGAAGCTCAGAATGTGGCCTTATCTGGAAAAAGGGTCTTTGCAGGTGTCATCAGTTAATTCAAGGGTGGACCCCAAATCCAGTGACTGGTGTCCTTCCAAGAAGAGGAGACATGGGATGCAGGGGAGCAGTCGTAAGCAGATGGTGTCTCACTTGCTGGCAACCCCCCATGTGAGAGTGAGGGACTGTCCCAGAACAACCAGGATGCTGGCCCTCGCTGCTATGAGAACACCTCTCCGTGGTTTTAGCCACCAAGTCTGTGGCCACCTGTTATAACAGCCATGGCCACTGGTCAGTGTTCACTCCACGGCTGTCTGGGCCCAACTGTCCCTTGATGGCGTTCACAGATTCTGCCCCCAGGGCCATGTGTCCCCCGGCTTGGGCCGTGGGGCGAGGGCTGTTGTGAGGCAGGTTGGATGCGCTGGGCGGTGGCAGGGCCTTCATTCGGGTGGCGGGGGCGCCTGGGCTTCCTGGTCACAGCCTGGAGATGGGGTGTGCCGACCTAGCCCGGAGAGACGCTGTGGGAGGTAGAGGGACGGGGGAGGGGTGGGGGGAGGGGTGCAGGGGGGATGGAGGTTGGGGGGCTGGGACTACCACTGAGCTCTGTAACGATTCGGGGTGATTCTGGTTAAATCCCAGTCAGACAGCGGGGGCTGGTGGGTGAGCTCCCGGAGGCAGATTAAAAAGGCAGAGACTTCCTGCCTTCTCTGAAGGTTAATCTGTGACCTCGAAACCAGGAGCGCCTTCACCATTAGTTTGCTTTTTATCCCTTGCGTTTTGAAGTGGTCAGTGAGTTTACGGGGCAATTAAAGGTGGTGGCTTCCTGAGGACACAGGTGTCACCCCGTGACCTTGTTTATGGCTGGCCGTCATGGGAGCGGCTCTAGCTCCTGAGGGTTACCCTCTCTCCCTGATTTGTCTTCAGGGGCCTATAAGTGGTGGTTCATGGGGAGAAGCACAAAGACAGGCTTTTTCGGAGGGGGGCCCTCACGGGAGTTTCGGGACGGGGACGGCAGGTTCCCCAGAGTTGGGCGTGTGGCCGCAGGCTCTACTTGGGTCTGAGGTCCTGCCTTTCTGACCGACCCCACCAGTTGTGGGATCTCATGGTGGACTTGCGGGGCACATTGTCTGGAAATGGTGTTGCTGCGCTGTGCGGTGCAGGGAGCGGGTTGGGGGCCACAGCCCCTGTTCTGTGGGGCTGGAGTCAGGGCCTTCCGTTCCCTGCTAGAAACACATGCTCGAGCAGGTGGGGGTGGGGGTTGGCCACCCTCCAGCCCCTCCAGCCCCTGCGCAAAACTGTCTGTGAGATTGGGGAAGACTGTTCCACTTTTCGGGCTCAGGATCCTTCCTGCAAAATTATCAAAGTGCTTAAACCCAAACGCTATGGTCTGAATGTTTATGTCCCCCCCACCCCAGTTCATATGTTGAAATCTTGACCCCAGTGTGATGCAAGTGCAGCAGGGCCCTCAGGATGGGGATGGAGCCCTTATAGGGGACCCCACAGAGCTCCCTCACCCTTTCTCCCTGGGCAGGCGCAACGAGAAGCTGATGGCCGTGAACCAGGATGTGGCGGCGCCAGGAGGCAGCCCAGCCCGCACCTTGATCTTGCAGAACTGTGAGCAGTGAATGTATTTTGTTGTAGCAGCTGACAAGGAAAAGTATCAACATGTTGTTACTCATGTTGCTAAATTGTGTGCAAACATAAACGGGGTAGAAACATCTAATTCTTGTCACCTCTTTCCAGCTACACAGCAAGAACAAAGGTACTGACCAAATGGAGTTTTAGATGCCCCACAACATCAGTCCATTTCCGAGTGACAGCCCTGATTTAGTGGCGTGGTGACGTTCTTTTGAAACAAAATTCCAATGCTGAATTCAAGCACAGGCGTATTTGGCTTCTTTATTTATGCTTTCTTAGTGTCCTACCTGGATTTTAGAATTTCTACCCAGACAAACTGTCATTTGGATCTTCATCATTACCATGGTTATTTTTCATTTTTAGTAACTTTACTGATCGACACATCAAATTGATGGGATAATCAATGGAATGGTGCATGCCCAAAGTCCTGTTGAGAAATGAAGATGACTCTTCCAAGGAGACGTTGCCGTCTCGTGTTTCCTGCTCTGCTTAGTGCTGGGTGTGACTAGACCCGTCCGCTTTCTTGTATGCACACCACACGCACACCTGGCCCTTACAGTGCCCTGTGAGGCCCCCCAGGCCCACTGGCGAGGATGTGATGGTAAGCCCGCTTGCAGACTCAGCTCTGAAACCTGGTGGCAAACTTCCACACCGAGTGTCACTGGTATGAGCCAAAGTGTTATTATCTGTGGCTTCAGATCATCACTAAGATTAGCACACAGCATTTAAAAAATTTCACGGACTCCCTGACCCCTGAAAGTATATCCTCCGGTGTCCCACCCTCAGCAAAGGAAGTGTGGGTGTAAGAAGCCCTGTGACCCCAGAGATTCACCTCCCGTGGCTCACCGTATCTCCAAACTACCACGTTGCAGGAATCAAACACAGAGTCTGTTTAGAAGGGAAGAGAAGTCAGGATCTTGTCCATAAATGACAGAAAACTGACTCAAAAAAAAAATCAGGTGGGAAAGACATCATTGGGTCACAAAGCTGAAAAATCTAGCATGGGCTGCCTTCAGGTACAGCTGGATCCAGGGAGTCAATGTGATGAGGAGCAGCTCTCTTCTCTCTGGTCTGTTGGTTCTGCTCCTTTCTGTGACCATTCTCAGGTGTTCTTTCCTCTCAGCTTACCTGCCCTTGTTCAGACCCGGTGGGAAGAGAGCTGTCTGTCCCAGG
>NW_027397158.1:715106-729414 GCF_003265705.2 Callorhinus ursinus | reverse complement strand
CTCACCTGCCCTTGTTCAGACCCGGTGGGAAGAGAGCTGTCATGTCCCAGGAGACCCGGGCAGGTCCTCCGTGTCCCACCTGGAGCACATGACCCGCAGAGGAAGAGAAGTGCGTCTGCAGCTGACGACAAAGGAGGAGGGGCGTGGACACTGGGAGGCAAACCCCAGGGGTGGGCTCTGAGAACCCAGGACCTCTCCCCTGGGTCCCTCAGACTCTCGACTGGCCAGACATTAGCAGGGGTGCCGAGTGCAGGGGCCCTTGTGTCCCAGTGTTCATCCCCTGCCCTCGCTGGACAGTGACTGTTGGGTGGGTGGATCGACTGAACGAATCTTAGCTCCAAACGGTGCACCCGTCTGCTTAGCGGAAAGGCCATGTGGCATCACAAGGGAAATGAGTCATGTGTCGGGGCCCCAGCGCTGAAGATGTGCCTCTCAGGGTTGCATTGAGGAGCACTCGCTGTTCAGAAACTGTGAAGCTGGTTCTTTGCTGCTTTCATGTTTCAGCAGTTCTTAGCAGGGCACGTTTATGGGAAATGCTGCCCCCTCTCCTTCCAGCTGCCTGCATCAGGCTGAAAGGCCGTAAACGCTGAGCGCCCAGTGCATAAATCCACACACGTTCTCCCCTTGTGGTTGGACCACAAACGTTCATCCCCTGAAGGGAGACAGGCTGTGATCCAGTTCAAACCGCCCCATGGGGAAGGAGAACAGCCCATGGAAGCTGGGGCGTCAGATGACTGAGAGCTCCTTTTAAGATTTTAAGAAAGCACTGCAAACATCAGGACAGATTCTTATGAGCAGCACTAAAGTCATGCCATCATTTTAAGTAAATGGAACAGAGCTGATCAAGTTTCAAGTGCCTATTAATCCATGGGAGGGGCTGTTGGGAGACTCAGCAACAAGGAGTCACAGGTCCTCTAGCCAGGCTCCCGAAGGTCTGTCTGCAGTTATGTAAGGAGCCGGGACAGTGGAGGGCGGGGGCGGCACCACTCAGTACATCCACCCACCCCTGCTGGGCATTGGGGGTGCACCTGCCCCTCCCGGGCCCACGGGTCGGCTGTGTGCTCAGCTGGGGTCGGCTGTGCCCGCCGGGCTTCTCTGTTTATCACACTCACTGACCCCTTCTCGTGCAGCTTTGGTTTTCTATTTTAATAGTTTGTGTCATGTGTTAAAACCTCCCCAAGGATCGTTTTGGAAGTAGAGAATACACAGACGAGCACCACCGTCAGATAGGGTGTTTACCACCGTTCAGAGGGAACGGCCGCATTGCCACCTGGCCCAGAGCTTCCGGGCAGCATGGGCGCAAACGGAGTCCCGGCAGCGTCCCCACTGGCTCAGGAGCTGCCCTCCAGGATGTGGGGCTTTACCGAGACGGATTTAAAGGGAATCACCACGTGGGACTTCTCTGAGAGACACGAAGGATGGGGTGCCTGGTGGCGGTGGAGGTTTTCTGGATGAGATTCTTTTCACATCAAACCATGTGAAAGGGAAAGGAACACACTGAGGCCCGAGCCACCGAGAGCGAGGGCAGTCTGGGCTCCCCCTCTTGCGCCCGTCTTCAGTGCCTCATGCGTTAGTAAAGCGGCTCGAGGTCTCCGTGTTCCATGCTGCTGGTTTCAGCGGCTTCAGATGAGGTTTTGAAGGATTCAGGACGCCAACAGGCACTGAACCACATTTATGGTGGCCTACTGTGTGTTTTCCATAGCTGACTTCTCAGAGCAGGCCTGGGGATGGGTGTGAGCCCCTTCCATCGCCGGGAACTGAAGGACTCATGTGTGGGACACGAGCTGCAGGTTCTGGAGCTGGACACTCAGTGCTGGGCTGATGATACATGACACATGTCAAGGAGCCGGAGGTGAGAGTGGGGTTCTCATCTGCTTGGGAGTCCAGCCTGTGTCCATACTGATGAATTTATACATGACAAGGAAGTCTTGGTCAGACAGCCCCCTCCGATCCTGTTGCAGCAAGAGAAAAGCAGTTAACACTCACTATGCACGCGTCCATTAGCTCCTGCCGTGTAACAAACCATCCACAGAACTGTATTCATTTCCCACAAGCCTGCAGATAGGCCGGTGGGTGTGCCGGCCCGAGCTGGGCTGGGCTGACCGGGCAGGGCCTGACCATGCTTCTGAGCTCAGTGGGCAGGTGTGGTGAGGGCTGGCCTGGCTGTCCCGTGTCCCTGTCCTCAGCAGGCCGGCCAGAGACTGCTGGGAGCTGCCCACACACCCTCCCCGTGGGGGCAGGAAAGCAGGTGAGAGCAGGCAGGCCTCCTGAGGTCGGCTGCCAGGGGCTGGGAGATGGACTCCGCCTCTGGCCGAGAGGAGCTGAAGCTCCACATTGCTAAGGACGGGTGGGGCCTGGGGGCCGCTGTCTTCATGCCCCAGGCTTGCCTAGCAGGCCAGCCCCTGCTGCTTGATTTTTGTGCGGTGTGCCATTGACTGGCTTCTTGGGTCTCCAGCTGGTGACAGGGAGGTAGGGAGAGTGTCAGCCACCTGCCCGAGGTCACACAGGCAGTAACCCGGGCGCCAGGCCGGACCCCAGATCTGCCACCCTTGCTGCCCCCACCCGGACCCCCGAGGCCACAGCTGCTCCAGGTGCTGGAAATTCTTTCATTTTCCTCCTTTTCAGTGGCCGTTCCAGGGTATTTCCTTTAATCGGAGTTGTTGGTGACCAGCTTTATCTGGCTTCTGGGAAGGGTTTGCTGAATGACTTCAAATGCTGCTCTGAGCTCTGGGTGCTGGCCGTGGCTGCTGAAGCCGATTTAAGATCCTAATTTTATCCGATTTGTAGCGTCAGGATCGGTGCACTGCACTGGGGGTTTAAGAGTTTGTCACATATATTTTTATGGAGTCCAGATTTTGTTCGCCAAGATTCAGACTCAACGGCAGTTGCAGGTCATATGGGTGGGACTCAGATCTGCGTGTGTGGGTCTGCGCCTCCCCTGGGCTCCACACATGCAAGATGTTCATCTCTCCTCCAGAACGCAGTGGAGACTCAGGGGAGGAGGGGGAGGGGGACGTCAGGGAAAGGGGGAGGGTGAGGAGGAGGAGGGTGGGGGAAGGGAAGAGGGAGGGGAGAATGGTGGGGGAGCGGAAGGGGGAAGGGGGGGGGGGCAGGGGGGGGGGGGGGGGGGGGGTGGGGGGGGGCGGTGGGAGAGGGCACACGCATCATCTCACGGCTTACTTTCCCCGCGCCGCCGCGCGTCTTCTGTGCCGTTTCAAACTTCATAAACGCATTAGCTGCTCAGTGTTTGATTTGGGTGAGCTTTAGAATTCACTAAACACTGCTGGATATTTAGGTTGGTTTCCGTGTTTCGCCCTATTTATACCCCTGTGGTGAATTTGTACTTCGAACTTTCCTGTACCCCGGACCGTTTCGTCTCCTCGCTTTTGGTGGACAGCCCGGAGCTTGGTGCTGGGCCTTGACCCCAGGATGAGGAGGGGGGTGCCCAGGCAGCTGGGAGGAAGAACACGGGACTTGGAGTAAATCGCTGAGGCGTGGGCCATCTTTCCGTGCACTCCAAGATTAAAAGTCAGGAAATAAAAATACGGTTGCCTGACTTAAAGGCACGGGGAAGCCCGGGGGCAGCTGGGACTGGGTCTTGGTTCTGGGCCCCTCTGCTCACTGCAGGGCTCCCCTGTTAGTCCCTGGGCCCCGGGGAGGAGCTCTGTGTCTGACCTGTGCCCAGAGCACCTGCGGGGTCTCTCGGGGTGCTGCGGGCGGGGCGGGCCCCTTGCCCACAGAGCGCCGGCCTGCCCTCCCCGTGCTGTGCTGTATTTGCCCGCATCTGTCTCCCCGTGCCCCGGTCACAGCCGCAGTTGGAGCCGTCGGACTGGCTGCCACCTGTTGGCTCATCTCTGTTAGCACGGGACCGCTGCCTCTGACCTTGGGGGCTCACTGAGCCGATGCATAAATACGTGTTTAAAGTCACTGCTTTTTTTAGTGGGGAGAACAGTGGAGGCGGTCGGGGCTTCCTGATGGGGCCACAGAATCAAAGCAGCCGGCGTGGCTCAGGGAACATGGCTTTCCTTTAGACGAGGGGGCTGGCCTTGTTCAGATGGAGACCACTTCGTTGTTTATTGTTCCAACCTCTCTGCTCCGAGGAGGTCCTGGAATCCTTCGTGGGGTCCCAGGTGGAAGCAGGTGATCTGTGCTTGGGGCTCCAGGTGCTCAGGTGGGGTTAGCCCCTTGCGGGCCCTGCTGTTCTGGCTGTGACCTTCCCAGAGTGGGGCTTCCCCTTCCCATGTACTGGGGTTGCAGCTGTGACGGTGGGAAGAGACCCTCGCGTTCATGATTCACGGCTGACAGGGCCACATGGCCTTTCTGTTTTCTTCTCTCTTGTTAAAAACAAGACAGCAGGTCCCAAAACCCCTCATCGCCATCCAGACCTAACCTAATTGCAGTCTCGGCTCCCCCGGAGATGGAATCTTAACCCGGTCGACCAGGAGTGGCCTGACTGGCCCCAGTGGGCTTGTCGGCCTGCCCGGCCCCGGACGTCCTCTAAAGGAAGTGGGGACCTTGCCCAGCCAACCCGCTGGCCGGCAGGATGGCTTCCTTTTCCGGTTCCTTCTGCCTAGCATTTCCTACAGCTCCCGGAGCCCCTAGCCATCTGCTGGATGGGTTGCTGCCCGATTGGTCAGTCACTGAATGTACTCACTTGAATTTTGTTTTTCTAACTTTCTGTTTCTTCCCTTTTTGCTCAGTCACCACTGCCCAGAGCTGAGGCACCAGCAGGCTGGAGTAGGATCCTGACAAGAGTGACCTTTGTCTCTGGCAACCAACTGCACACCTCCCACCCCCTCGCAGCAGAGTGCTGGGAATCCAGACCTGGGGAATTCAGGGAAGGACGCCGTGTCTGCCCCACACTCTGATTTGCAGGGGGGACCAGGGGCATTTGGACCCACAGTACGCATCAGGGGACGTGCACACCTGAGGCCCCGTGTAGCTGCCCACATGTGCAAGGTTGGTCTCAGGGACAGAATGAGACCGGGGCCAAGCTCCTTGCTAGGGTGGGTTGACAAAGGCACCTGGTCCCCCAGATGGCATTGCTGTCAGGTTCCAGAGGTGAGAAAGTGGCAGGTAACCACGGAAACCGACCAGACCCCACATTTCCTGAGGACAAGCCTTCTGGACTCTTGTTTCTCCACGCGCAGGGCACCTCTCCCTTGACCTTGGCTCCATCGACCTTTCCCTGCACAGATGCATGGTAAGGTGACGCGTGCACTGTGCAGCTGCGGGGAAGGCGTCTCTGCAAAACACAGGACTTGGGCTTCAGAGTTTTTCCGGCCGCGTGATTTACCCGCTACCGCGGCTGAGTTTCCACAAGAGTTCCAGCCTCACGTGTGTATTTGGCACCCAGAGGAGGAATGATTAAGGCAAATTGTTGCTAGTGAGATTTTCTTTTTCTTTGCAAAAATGAGAAGAAGCACGTTTTCTGAAGAAGACGCTGGAAGTCTGTAAGGCTGTCAAGTCCACTGGGGGGGTGTCCACTGTGGGGTTGGAGGCTGGCTCTTGGTGGTGTTCTACGAGCCAGGTTGAGAGAAAGAGCCGGAAGAGCGGCCTCCGCATCCCGAGGAGTAGAGTCGGGTGACCGTCTGAAGGTTAATGCCTGCTGCTTGGGGCCTTGGTGTCAGGACAGTAGGTCCTCCCAGCATCCCAGGGCCAGGCGAGGGTCTTAAAAGAACAGTATGGGGGGCAGTACGGATCACATGGCAGGACTCACGGGCCCCTCCCTGGGAGGTGCACCCAAGTGCAGACCGCAGTTTTGGGCTGGTCCCAGTTGCTGAGACGGGGCACACAACCACAGGATGCTCGGGGTGGGAGAAGGGCGGTCCCCACACACAGCTGATGAGGTTTAGAAAAACCCACAGTCCTGGGTTTGAGGAGGAAGCCTCAGACACCAGTGACAGTCTCAGAGACCAGCATTCTGGAACCCTGAGGGCGTGGGCCTGGACAAGGGCGTGGGCCTGGACGAGGGTGAGCAGCACGGCACGTGTCCCGGGAGGGCGGCCCTCCTGAAGTCCCCTGGGTGCAGAGTTGGCCCTGGAGCTGACAGAGTCTCTAGCTCTGACCACAGGAAATATAGGGCGGAGGACAGGGGACATGGTGGCCAGCCAGGCTCTCTCCAAATCCAGCTGAGTCTGTAGGGCAGGAGACCCCATTGTCTTCACCCAGTGGCTTGAGTGGGGGATGGAGGGAGGCTGTAGCCCTTGGTGGTGTCCCCCGGCCCCCTTCCAGTTCCCTGTGCCAAAGCTGGACCCCGGGGTGGCCGGCATTTGGGTCTGTGCTGGATCTTCGGGCCAGTGTGCGTGGTGGGTTGGAAGCACCTGGGACTCGGTCCCTCAGGGGAGCTCCTATCACATGCCTGCAGTGGGTGCTGGTCCAGGGGTGTTCTGGTGCTGCCCTGGGCCCGAGACCTGGCTGGTTGGCACAGGTGCTTTCCACACACACCAGGTGGTCTTGTGTGCGGCTGCATCAGTCGAGTCGGGGATGGAGGATGTCTATCATTGCCTCTAGGCGGGCACGAGGCAGCTGTTCAGCGGGAGGGGGGGGAGAGCTGTGGGTTAAGGAGCAGGCCTAATGCCCCCTCTGGGCCATCCTTGGTCCCCACGTGGAGTGTGCTGGGAACTGAGGGCCCATCCAGTTACCTCCCCAGACCCTGATGCCAGGAGGGTCCCAGCCCTTTCTGGAAGGAGTGGTGAGTTCCAGAGCATCCCATCCGGAACATCACGGCCTCTTCTTGGGATTGAGCGACTGTGTCAAATGCCTGGCCCATCGGCCAAGCAAGCCTGTCCTCTGCCAGGCCCCACCAGAAGGGCTGTGCCTTGGCTGGGGCCAGCCAGCGCTCTCTGGGAATGTTGGGGTCACGTGCACAGCCACTCTGACTCCTGGCCAGTGACAGGAACCCCCAGGTAGGCAGGTCCGAGGAGCACCTGACGCCAGGGTTCGGGTCGAGGAGGGCACACAGCTTCGGTCTGCGCTGGTGGACGGACCTGACCACCACGAGACATTTCAGCTTCCATCCTATGGCGTGGGCAGTCAGCCCCACGTCTGCAGTCAAGAGCCGGGGAACGCGGGGTGACATTGGATGTTGAGTCTGAGCCTGCGTTTAATTAGTGTGCTTGGTCTAAACCGCAGTGCCTGATTCGATGTCTGAAAGAGAACCTTTGGCTGAAGGTTTTTCAAAGGGAGAGAGAGAGAAATTCATTTTGAAGCAACTCTGCAGAATGTCCCCCATACCAAGGGAACATTCTAGAGAAAACACAACTCATCAAAACATTCCCAAAGCAAGGGTCGAAACCACAGACATGTATTTTAGAATGTATATATGCATTTTGCTTTTAGTGTTTATGCGGACAAACGTGACGGCAAGCAGGGAGGGTAAGGAAACTGCGGTTTGTTTTAGGGTTTTAAATCCCTTTTCTGCTGCAAGGAGCACAGTGAACGGAAAACGGGACAGATGCCTGAGCTGTGTATATTGTCCCTGGTTGGATGAGCCTCAGACACCCGGCTCCACCTGTGAGAAGCAAGCTGGGGTGTTCTCCGGGTCACCTGGGCTGTACGTGTGCCGGGTCTGGACTTCCAGATGTTGCTGCTCAGCGTCTGTCTCACTGGATGGAAAGAGATTCCGTCAGGGGCTCTTCGGCTCCTACTCAGAACGACGCTGATGTCCGTCGGCCCCAGGAGGCTGCGTGTGCGGAACTGGGCTCTTGCAGGCCTCTCCCGTGAGGATCAGCAAGACAGCAAACCCAAAGCCCAGAGGCCAAGTGCAGCTTCTCCCAGGGTCTCCAAAGTGAGAAGGCTCCCTTGGCTCCGAGAAGCATCTCAGATTCCTGCTTCAGATCGTAGAGTCGGGTGGCGGGGAGGGCGGTCAGGGCACCCCTCTCACTCGAGAGGTGCCTGTGGGAGCCGGGGGAAGTGAAGACAAGGTGCATACGTGAGTGCCCACGGCGGCTCTGTTCAGGGTAACCTCACACTGGGTGTCCATCGGCAGCTGAATGGATCCACAGACTGGGTACATCCATGCAAGGGAATATGACTCAGCAATGAAAAAGAGTGTCCCGCAACTGGGAGAGGCCCAGAAACAGCGTGCCTGTAACAGGAGCGAGCCACAGAACTGCTCCTTGATCCCAGAATGTGAACCTCCAGAGGGCAGTCCCGTCTGCAGAGGCAGAGTGCCTCAGGGCTTGTCTGGAACCCGTTGTTCTCTCCAGTTGTGCGTTGGGGGCGTTACTGGTAAAGGACGCATTTTCTCAGTCCTGTCCTGCCTGAGATGGAGGCTTCGTGAGGTGCAGTCAACACCCCCACGACACCAGGGACACCCCTGAGCTCACCTGCAGGTGAGCCTGTGTCCCTGATGTCCTGCCCCCGGCCAGCTCCACAGTCCGAGGGCTGCTCAGCCTAGCAGCATGGCCTGGTCGTGTGGAGCGCGATGCGCCTTGTCCCTCTGCCTGCTGAGATGTGCTAATCCGAGCGGCTGCAAGAGGGTCCCGTAGCCCCCCCCCCCCAATTACAGGCACTTTCTTCCCTCCTGCTTCCTGGGACCTGGGGGGTCCCCAGTCAGGAAGCACCCCCCACGCCTGCTCTCAGGAGCACGGAGGCTTACGGGGGTGTAAGCTAAATCGTCTGAGCTCCTCAGGGGGTCACGTGTGTTTACGCTGCTCACTGGCCCAGAGCCAACGTCCACAGAGGGGAAAACACCAAAACTGTGGGCAGCCAGGGTGGGTGCACCCACGCATCCACGGAGGGACAAATGGATGGGCAGAGCCTGGTCTGTCCACAGGGCGGACTCCTGCTCAGCCTTAACAAGGAAGGACATTCCGACACCTGCTACCAGGTGGGTGGACCTGGGGGACATTACGTTGAATGGAATGAGACACAGATCGCACTGATATGTACTGATATGGAGCAGTGAAACTCCTGTAGGCAGAGCGTAGACGGTGGGCGCCAGGGCTGGGGGCCGCGCGGTGGGGGTTCAGCTGGGGAAGAAGAGGAAGTTCGGCACATGGACGGTGGGGATTGTCACACCTCCGTGTGAGGGCGCTGAAGGCAGCCGTGCACTTAAACGCAGGGAAGACGGTCAATTTTAGGCTATGTATATTTTACCAGGATTAAAAAAATAAATGATTTTTTTAAAGGGGGGAGGAGAAAGTCTTACTTACAGGTCTGTTTCACAGCCCAGACAAATATTACAGGCTGAAATTCTACTTGGATTCTAGTAACTAATAGTCGCAGTTTATTAGGAGAGGGAGGGAGGTGCTTTAGGTTTGGCACCTGGCGTGGATTTCGCGGGAACCTGAGCTCGGGGACCCAATTGCAGGGCCCCTTTGTGACCCAGCCACCTTGTCCTCGGGAGGGGCAGAGGAGGTCCGGGGCCGGGGGCAGCTCATGCCTGCTGGGGGTGGGAGGGGTTCTTGGGGTGTGGATGTGGGGTGGGGGGCTCTGGCGCTGACAGACCCCCTAGGCCCCGGGGTGCAAGTGAGCCCCAGCCCCCAGCTTGCGTTCTTCAGGGAGCACCTTTACCTTTGGGAGGATTCTGCTAATCAACCCCAGAAATGCTAATTGTTCTGAAAGAAGGACCACGGGCGTCAGTGCTGGTCTGGCGCGTCTGGACGAGGGCAGAGGCCGCCCCTCCCCACGTCTGCTCCCCAGTCACGGAGGAACTGTTGGGTGCCAGGCGCGCACTGAGGACAGTGATGGCATGGCCCCGCCTGCAGAGCGTTCAGCGGTCCTCGTGGGAGTCAGGGGACGCAGCCGTTGTCCTTGTGCGCAAGCCGGCCTGCTCCGCCCAGACGGACATAACCCTCAGCCCCTTATGATCATTTGTGTGTGTTAATCATATTTTGAAAAAAGGCTCCAGGCAGAAAGGGGCTTATTTAAAGAAAAGGTGCATGTCTTTTATTTCCGTCTATATTCAAAATAAATGTTTGTCATTTATAGCGGTTTCGGGAATTAAAAGCATTGGGCTTCTGCACTGGATGCAACATGATCTCAACCCAACTGACCATTTCGACTTTGCTCCCACGTTTGCTACATGGAAGCTCGCGCCCTAAAATTGTCAGACCCCAGAAGGTTCACCAGGGAGGTTTCTTGCCTGGCGGAGTTTCTCCCCGGACAGAGCAATCCGTCGTTGGGGGAGGCAGGGCCAGCGTGGGAGACACGGGGGTAGAGCGGACAGCGGGGGCCGGGTTGGAGGGGAACGGGGCAGTGCCGGCACGCACCAGCTTCCGAAGGCAAGTACTCACTGGTACCCTGTGCATTTCAGCCTCCAGCCCAGAGTGGCTCCTGCCTGGCGCAGCCCCACTCTCCTGCCCTCTCGCCAGTGAGAGCCCTGCACTGGACAGTCATGGGCGGATGAAGGAGCTCAGGAAGAAACTGATCCAGGAAAAGCCAAGGAGAAACCTGCTATGGTGTTTGAAGATTGAACAAAGAAACTGGGCTTCTCCCCCTTGGCTCACCTGCAGTGTGTGCTCATGCTCAGCTGGATCTGCACCCAGCACGTGGACCCTCAGCCTCACCCGCCTCCTCTGTCCACCCTCCCCCTGTCCTGCTGGGTGTGTGGGGAGGTCTGTCCACCTTTCCCAGGTCCTGCTGGCTGGAGGGGGGTCTGTCCACCCTTCCCTGGTCCTGCTGGTTTTGGGGTGGATCCGTCCACTCTTCCCTGGTCCTGCTGGGTGGAGGAGGGTCTGTCCACCCTCTCCCTGGTCCTGCCGGGCAGGGTCAGCTCCACCATTCAGCTCCTTTTCACAGGGGGACGTGTGCTTGGCATTTGAGTGTGGTGCACCCGGCTTCACCACAGACCCGAGCTCTTCTGGAGAGCAGAGTCTCCGTTAGGCGACCCCTTACGGCCACCTGGGCAGAGTCAGCTCTCCAAACGGGAATCCCCAGGCAGGGATTTTTGAAAGCTCCCCACGTGGCTCACAAGCAGCCACAAGCATTTATTGTTTGAGCCAGAGTTTGGGGACTGGCAGCAGTTTCCTTGGGATCACAGTGAGCCCTGGACCTCCCAGCTTGGCACAGAAGCCCAGAGCCTCGGGGTGGGGAGACCATGTGTCCTGATGACGGGGACAAAAGGGACCCTCCAGGCCAGGCAGCTGCAGCCCGGGGCCCCCAGGGCCAGCGAAGGTGAGGGTGGGTGGTAAGTCCAGGGCCTCTGGGACGGACTGGCTACCTAAGGCCCCTGGGTAGGCCGGGACAGCAGCTGCAGGGTCACTGGTCCCTGGCTGGTCGATCTTGATTTCCTCTCTTCTCTCTTTGTCCTCATGAAGTTTGGAGTTTTAGCTTCTTGAATTTTTTTTTTAAGATTTATTTATTCATTTGATAAAGAGAGAACGAGAGAGCTGGGGGAGGAGCAGTGCGAGAGAGAGAATCTCAAGCAGACACCACACTGAGCGCAGAACCTGACACGGGGCTCGATCCCACGACCCCGAGACCATGACCCGAGCCGAAACAAAGAGAGGATTAACCGACTGCGCCACCCAGGTGCCCCGGAGCTTTAGCGTCTACCATAATTTTACTGCACGCACGCCCCTGGCCGTCCACCTGCTCCTCCAAGGAGAGACCTGGACACTGTCCATGCGGCGGGGTCGGCCTCGGGCGCAGCGGGACCTGCCACCATCGGCAGGCGGTTCGTCCTGTCACGTCTGGGACCCACCTGGGCTGCTCAGAACACCCCAGACGCGGTGCTGGGCCGGCTGAGGGGGCAGGGCTGGCCGCTTCCGAGCATGCGGGACCTTCCCGCCACAAAATGTCTTAACCACTGGGAAAACGTTTTCTCCGTGAAATCTTCCCAGGAGAAGAAAGGAAGAGACATCGAAGGAAGACTTCCTGAGACGACTCTCCAGGGGCTGTAGCTTATGACAGAGGCTCGTTACCTGCGTCTCACATCTGGATTTTCGGGCCGAGGGCTAGGGACGCGCTGGGCTTGCCTCTCTGGGAGCAGAGGGCGCGACCTGAGCCCTTGTTGGGTTTTCTCTGAAGGCACGGATTTCTCTCCACTGCTTTGTATTTTTTTTTTTTTTTTGGTAAAAACCTAAGAAGCCACTGAAAATATGAAACAGGTAAAAAGTGAGAACAAAATATTTCAAGAACAGTTAAACCAAGAGAAAATAAATAAAATATTCTATTTCCTCAATGCTTTTTATTATCAAACAAAACGTAATCACAAATGTAAAAAAAAAAACACCCTCACTTTTTAGTGGCAGAGGTGTAAATCCAGAAATAAGGGTATCAGGCGTGTCTTCTCTGGGCACAGGACTGCCTTTGTAATTGATGTGCTTGGGGAGTGCTCGCTCACTCGGATGTGGGGTGACGAGCGGCTGACCGTCCTTCCAGCTGTCTTAGGGACAAGGGACAGCGTGTTCCTTCTGACCACACCTCACACCACATGCCTGGCCCTGCCCTTTGATGCTTCTGGGAGGGGGCGGGGGCCACGGCTCTGTCCGGGCCTCCGCTGGTTTGGGACCTCCAAGGGAGGTCAGTCCTGGCAGCCTTGCACTTGGAGGACCCTTCCTCGGGGACCCAGGATGGATGCTGAGGACACAGTGCCGAGAGGGGACAAGGCTCCCCCTGTACAGGTTGGAGACCACAGGCAGGGACCCTCAAGTCAGAGCTGCCTGCTGCATGTCAGGGGGCTGGGAGTTTCTTACCGACTGTGTTTGCAGCACCAGCCACAGCAGACATGTGCATGCTTCCTCTAGAACCCAGGCACCTGAGTAGGGGAACCTCTCCACCACCTTCAAAAATACCAACAAAGCAAACCCACAACAACACCGAGAGATACTTTCCTGCTTTGGTTGGTGGGGCATCGTTGAGCCCAGGTGGATGTTGGGGATCCATCACTGAGTTTGGCAGTGACCACTGGGGGCTGTGTGGGTCCTACGCTCTCCTATGGCCTGTGGCCTGGGTTTTCCTGAAGTGTTGAACAGAACAGCGAGCCTCAAGTGCAGCTTCCTTGGCTCACCTGAGTGCACCCACTACCTGAGTGTACCCACTCACCTGAGTGCATCTGCTCACCTGAGCACACCCACTCACCTGAGCATGCCCACTCACCTGAGTGCACCCACTACCTGAGCGCATTTGCTCACCTGAGCACGCCCACTCACCTGAGTGCACCCACTACCTGAGCGCATTTGCTCACCTGAGCATGCCCACTCACCTGAACACACCTGTTCGTCCAAGCAAACTGCTCACCTGGAGTTTATACCCCAAAAGACCCATCTCTAGATATGAAGACCTGAGTGATTCACTTGCTTCAAAGTGTCCCTCTTTCCCTCTATTCCTGCTAGGAAGGGCTGCAGGTGACTAAGGTGGCCACCCCAGGCAGCTGCTAATGTATGGTTGGGATCATTAGAAGCCCGTGGAATGCCTCACAGCCTCACACTGACTCAGTGTGAGGACCCATGGGCTCTTGCTCTGTCTGCAGGAGAGGCGCCTGTGGGCAGCTCTCGGCCAGACTGCACTTGGTGGTTGCACGGTGGGCGCTTGCCCTCGGGACGAGAGCTCCTGCCTGTTACTGGCCTGAGCTCTGCCCCCACTCATTATTCCTTTACGGGGCATCATCATAATGATGGATGACTATGAATGACTCTTGGCCGGCTTTCTCTTCTGCACGTTTTGTGCCCTCTTGGGGGATGAGCACAGTGAATGGGGTAGGTATTTATCTTCCACAGTCTGTAACTGAAGAAGTGTAGGCAGTCTGTCTGAGAGGGTGGGCTCTCAGGGGAGGCTGCTGCTGGTTTCACACAGGACGTTTGTGCTTGGGGGTCTTTGATGGAGGCGTGGGTGTGTGGACCAGCGGCTCATTGTCCTTCCCTCTGCAGAGCTCAGACCCTCCTGCAAATCCCAGTCTTGTCCTCTGTACTCACACCTTGTGGCTCGCACACTTTCCCCAAGGCTTCCTTTCCTTGCCTGCCACACACCCAGGCTTTCCAGGCACGTCTAGCTGCGTCTGACAACCCCTCCAGTTCTTCCCAGCTTGGGGGAGGTGCCGTCCGGCAGGAGCGCTTTCTTCTTGAGCCTCCTGGGACCCTGTGGGGTCGTTGTTGAGTCCTTGGTCATGTGCCGCCAGCAACACGGGTGCCTCGGGTGGCTCTTCCCTGTCCAGGGTGGCTCGGGGCTCTCTCGCACACTGTGCTTGGGTATTATTGCTTGTGCAGAGTCAGATGATTCCAGGCTCGTCTCAGTCGGCTCCTGCAGGAGACCCTGCCTTTGTGCATCTGCAGGGGATGGAGAATCAGGGATGGAGAGGAGAAGCAGGGTTGGGGACGGAGAAGCAGGGGTCGGGAGGAGAAGCAGGGGTGAGAACGGAGAA
>NW_027397158.1:682630-700106 GCF_003265705.2 Callorhinus ursinus | reverse complement strand
AAAAAAAAAAGAAAAAAAGGGAGAGAATGTGATCAGGCAGGAGACTAGAACAAAGCCATACACTAGTAATTTAGGGTATATTTTGATCTGCTAGAAGAAACTGTATCTCAAAATTTTAAAGAAAGAACAACTTATATATATATGCCAAAAATAAGGGTAACTACTATGAAGCGATAGAATATGACTCTAAAAATGAAAAATAAAAATGTTTTTTTAAAAAAGGGATTGATAGGATGTTGGTTGAAAAAGGGAAAAAGAAAAATTAAAAAAAAAGTTAAAAAATTTAACTTTGAAAGACTAATGAATCATGGTAAAAAAGCCATGATTTCTATGTGCAGTATTCCCCTAGCGCTGGAGTTCTCCCGTTCTCCTTGATCGGTAAATTTGGTCTTGGCTTGCTGGCTGTTCATGCTGACCTTCTGGGGGAGGGGCCTGTTGCCATGGTTCCCAAATGTCTTTGCCGGGGGCTGAATTGCCCCGCCCTTGTCGGTCCCGGCTAAGCAAGCTGCTCGGGTTTGCTCTCAGGAGCTTTAGTTCCCTGCAAGCTCTCGGTACAGCTTTGGAGGATGGGAGTGAAAATGGTGGCCTCCCAATCTCCACCCGGAGGAGCTGAGAACTCGGGGCCCCGCTCCTCAGTGCGCCCCCAGAGAAAAGCAGTCAGTCACTCCTGTCAGCCAGGTCTCCGGCCGCCCTCCTTGCTCACCCGGCCTGTAACCGAGCGTTTCTATCTCTGGCACCCGACCCCGTGTGGAGTCTCCAAACCCAGCAGATCCCTGTGGTGCACTCTCGCACTGCTCCTCCCGGGGGAGGAAGGGGAGTCTCCCCGGCTCTGCCGCTTGTTGGGTCCCTGCTGGAGGAACAGTGGCCCGACTGGCCCGCGGATCACAGTTTATGGCCACCCCGAGCTGAGAGCCCGCGCCTTGGCTCCGTCTCTGCTGCCGGCTTCCCCGCTCCGATACCTGGGAGCTCTGGCGCACTCAGGCACCCCCGGTCTCTCTGTGACCCCGAGGGTCCTGAGACCACACTGTCCCATGAGAGTTCCACCCCCCGCTTAGCCGCTGGAGCGACGTCCCTCAGCGGAGCCGACTTCTAAAAGTTCCGATTTTGTGCTCCGCGGCTCTATCACTTGCCAGAAGCGGCCGACGGAGGCCCCCCCCGCCCCGCCGTCTATCCTCCCGAATATCGCCTCGGATTCACTTCTCCGCACGTCCTACCTTCCAGTAAGTGGTCGCTTCTCTGTTCAGAGAGTTGTTGCTATTCTTTTCTTCGATCTCCTGTTGAGTTCGTAGGTGTTCAGAATGGTTTGATCCCTATCCAGCTGAATTCCTGAGACCAGATGAAATCCAGGTCTCCTACTCCTCTGCCATCTTGCTCCATTCCTCTGGTTTTCTCTTCTCAACTGTCTGCTTTACCGGGAAGAGAGCTATTAACCGAGAAGTTGTCTTTCTGCTTTAGTAATTTTTAGTAAAAATGAGTTTAAGAGATATTAAAAGAAAGTAGCTCAAGGGTCATTGCTTATGTTCAGATTTCTCTGTGAAAAAGCAAACAAATTTTGTTCCTTCACATAAAGGAAAATGTGGCCAAAACCATTTCTCAGCCAGAATGCATAAAGATGGATCTTGACATCTGAGGGGCAGTCAGAACAGAAGACATGCCGTGGCCCCAGGCTTGCTCGCTGGCGGACCCAGAGTGGGGCGGCAGAGCCCAGCACCCAGGCGGGCGGGTGCGCCCATCACCGCTGTTCCCTGCGAGTCATGATCTTGTGCACCACAGACAGCTTTTCATTACTTCGATGTTCTGTAATGTCCCTTAACAGTGTGTTAGGATTCTCTGTATACAAGTCTCGTGTTTAAAATTCCCCTCAGCACAGTATGTGTTTTCAAAAATTTCAGCTTCCAATTATTTGTAGCTTGTATATAGAAATAAAATTATGTTTTGTACATTGCTCTTGAATCCTGTGACCTTAGTATACTTATTCTTCATTTGCTTTTAGCTTTTAAAGACACTTTTAGGATTTTCTAATAGAGAATAGTGTCATTTTCAAATAAAGTTTTACTTCTTTCTTTCCAATATGTGTATCTTTTATTTCTTTTCTTGATTTATTTGAATGGTTGGGGTCTCCAGTGAAATGTTGAGTAGAGGGGATAGTGAAGATTTAGTAGGTTTTAAGTAGATATCTTTTATCAGGTTGGTGAAGTTTCTTTATTTTTCTTATATACAGATTTAAAGAAATATATAAATTGATGTTGAATTTTGTCCAATAGTTTTTCTGCATTTATTGAGAAGATCACATGGTTTTCTCTTAGATTTTACTTCTCTTCCATCTCTGTTCTCTCTCTGTTTATATTTTAAACCTGACAACACATTGCTACTGTTTTTGCTTTAACCAGTGTAAACATTAAAAAATTGGAACAATATATTTTATGTCTTACCACTGATTTATCATTTCTGGACTCCTCATGATTTTATGTAGACCCAAATTTCCATCTAGAAGAGTTTCCTTTTGCAAGAAGAATTTATCTCAACTTTTTTTTGCCTTTTTGGTATCAAGAATCTGTTGCTACCGATTTATCTTTTTTTTTTGTCTGAAAGCTATTATTTCATCTTATTTTTTGATGGACATTTTGATGGATATAGAATTTTAGGTCAGCAATATTTCTTTTCTTTTTTAAAAAAAGATTTTATTTATTTGACACAGAGAGAGCACACAAGCAGGGGGAGGAGCAGCAGAGGGAGAAGCAGGCTCCCCATTGAGCAGGGAGCCTGATGTGGGGCTCGATCCCAGGACCGTGAGATCATGACCTGAGCCAAAGGCAGATGCTCAAACGACTGAGCCACCCAGGCGTCCCTGGTTGGTAGCATTTCTTTTTTGAAATTTTAAGATGTAGCTTTTTCTTCCCCAAAACTGTGCCTGTGAATCTCCCTACACTTGCCCCAGGGCACCTCCCCATCCCCCCAGTTCCCTGAACCTGCCCCGGGATGTCTCCCCATTCCCCCCAGGTCCCTGCACTGGCCCCAAGGGTGCCTTCCCTTCCTCTCAGGTCTCTGGGCTCTGCCTGCCATCCTGACATTGCTTCCAGGGTGGAGGCTGCAAGCCTGCAGGACTCACTTCATTGTCTCCTGCAAGGGGTCACACATCTATGCTATTGTTGGTCAGGCTTGGGAAGCACGTTTTCCACATATTTTATTTGGTTTTATCATTGTTTATGGTGAGAGATTAAGTCATCCCTGTTATGCCATCTTGGTTAAAAATTGAAGTTCCATTTACTTTTTCAATGCTCTTTGAAATTTATAATGAGAAAAAATAAGTCAGCAATTTATAGAGTGTGGACTCTGTGAAATTAAATAGTAGTTTCACCTTCTAAATATGGGAATTAATCTAATGGTGTTATTAAAGTGCTTACTGCTTTAGAACATACCTTACTCACAGAACATTACTATGTATTTGTTCTTATATAAGCCCCTGAATGGAATTAGTTGTGCAAATACTCTTTGCAAGATGGGAATTAAGTATTTCCTCATCAATTCAAGCATCCTAAGAATGTGCTATTGGCAGTTAAAATTTTCCTTTCGTAGCAACAGAAACACAGGCAAAACGTTAGCATGAAGTAGAATAAAGCCCTCTTGTCTCAAAGCCCATAAAAACCACTGGAGTATGAAGATAATTGCCACAGAGAATAAATGAAGACTTCCTTCCACTGCCTGCATTTGGGAGTGTGGAGGGAGCCACGACTTGCTTGGAGTGCATGAAGCTTGCCCACTGAGGGGGCTGCTCCTTTCCACGAGGCTGCAGCATATTCTTCAGGGAGAGCTGGGTTTTCATAAATGGGTTCTGGGTAACAGAAGGCCGAAGGTCAATGGCAAATTAAAACCTGCAGGATTTCTTGCCATCTGCAAGCAATATATTTGTTTGAGTTCTAAACCGAATGCACTGCATTGTTGGCATTTGTGGGCAGATCCATGCCTCCCAGCACCATGGGTCCTCCCGGACCATAGATCCCTGCTATTTGCTCTGCCTCCCACTTGCCCTGCTCACAGCACCTTTTGCAAGGCAGGCTTGCATTGACTTTTCTAAGTTGTTTATCAAGTGACTTTTGAGCAACTCGAACTGTGCTGGGTTTGTTTAGTTAATTAGTAAAGTGTGCTTAAAACCCAAACAACCTGTTTGGTTCCTGCCCTTCCCCATCGCTGTTCATGGGACTGTTTTACTCCTCCGAGTTTTGTGTCTTAAACGACCTTTTTTTTTTTTTTAAGATTTATTTATTTGAGAGAGTGAAAATGAGAGAGAGAGAGTACATGAGAGGGGGGAGGGTTAGAGGGAGAAGCAGGCTCCCCGCTGAGCAGGGAGCCGGATGCGGGACTCCATCCCGGGACTCCAGGATCATGACCTGAGCTGAAGGCAGTCGCTGAACCAACTGAGCCACCCAGGTGCCCCACGACCTTTCTTTTTGATGAATGCTAACTTTTTACCTTTTATTTTTATTTTTTTTTGATGCTAACTTTTTAAATAGCAGGTTGTTTGAAGAACCTGAGAGAAATTGATGTTTATTTCCACTATTTGAAGAGCCTCCTTCCTGAATTGGTTGGCTTTAAAGGTCAGGAGAAATTGTATTTGTTTTGAAATGCAGAATAGACAGAGTTTCCATTTTGAAGTGAAGATACACACTGTTCTTGACTGTGACTGACTTTAATTTGGGTTATGACACAAAACATTCTGTTGTGTTGGAAGAAGATCTTAACAGATCATATTCCTTTTGTGGCATCTTATATGATTCTGGCATTAACTGCCTTACTGGGATGATACAGATATTTTTTAAAATAGAGAAACTGATAAAATCACCCCACGTTCATTGAATATGTTATTTATCTTCTATCTGTAGAGTTAACCATGTTGCAGGCTGAGATGAAGACCTTATTATTTTATTATCCACAATGAGTGAGAAATCTGAAGTGAACACAGAAAAGAAATTTTTAATCATCTCAGAAGATTGAAATGAGCCATGTATTTCTATAGATGTATTTAAAACTCCCCTACCCTTGACTAGTGCTAAGTAATTCATCCTGTTTGCTACCAATTGGGAGAACTGATCTAAAATCCTGTTGTCACCGGAGGTGGGACACAAACAGTAACCTCTCGCTCCCAGCTCACATTCATGGGGGCTCTATGTGAAGGCTCACGCTGCGCTGGAGGGGACACCGGCCGTGGGCAGGTGTTTATGGCAGGAGCTGAGTGAAGAGTCCTGCAAGGGGTGCTTTCCCACCCGGAAACAGCCACGGAGCCGCTGCTTCTCCCCAGAAAGTGCCCGAGTGGCCCTAAACAAGGCATTTCACAATCCGCATAGCAAGTATTTAAAATCGGTAGGCACATTTGCAACGACATGGATGGAACTGGAGGGTGTTATGCTTAGTGAAATAAGTCAATCAGAGAAAGACATGTATCATATGACCTCAGTGATATGAGGAATTCTTAGTCTCAGGAAACAAACTGAGGGTTGCTGGAGTGGTGGGGGGTGGGAGGGATGGGGTGGCTGGGTGATAGTCATTGGGGAGGGTATGTGCTATGGTGAGCGCTGTGAATTGTGCAAGACTGCTGAATCACAGACCTGTACCTCTGAAACAAATAATGCAACATATGTTAAGAAAAAAATAAAAGAAGAAGATAGCAGGAGAGGAAGAACGAAGGGGAGTAAGTCAGAGGGGGAGACGAACCATGAGAGACGATGGACTCTGAAAAACTGAGGGTTCTAGAGGGGAGGGGGTGGGGGGATGGGTTAGCCTGGTGATGGGTACTAAAGAGGCACGTTCTGCATGGAGCATCTGGGTGTTATGCACAAACAATGAATCATGGAACACTACATCCAAAACTAATGATGTAATGTATGGTGATTAACATAACAATAAAAAATTAAAAAAAATCGGTAGGCACCACATATGGTCTCTGTCACATATTCTTTTCTTCTTGTTTTTCTTCTTTTTACAGCCCTTTAAAATGTAAAAGCATTTTAGCTAAAGGGCGGCCCTAAACCAGGCTGTGGCCGGATGTGCCCCAAGAACCACAGTTTGCTGACCTCTGTCTAAACAGTCTAATGCGGGCCTGGTGGGGGGTGCAGGGCAAGGCCTTTCCTTACACCCCACTCCAGGGCCGTTCTCAGCGACCCTGTCCCCATCCCGTTCCCACGATGTCCCTGTCCCCACGTAGACACACAGCTAATTTTTGCATATTGACTTTGTATCATGAAAATTGCTCAACTCACTTACTAATTCTGGGAGATTCTCCTCGATTCCTTAAGATTTTCCTTTCTGGCATGTTTATCTTCTCCCCCCTTGCCATATTTCACCTTTGTGTAGGCTGGGAGACATTGAGGGAAACGTCGGTAAGGCCTAGGAATGAGTGCACCTCCCGTGGGACCCCCGGTGTGGGCCAGTTGGGCTAGCTGGGCGCTGAGCTGGATGCCGCGTGCATGCTGGTTGCCTTCTCAGCAGCTCGGCTTCCATGGCTCCAGGGGCCCTGGAGTGGCTCCGTGTTCAGCCCTCCCTGTGCACCTGCCCCTCGGGGTGGTCTTTGCTTTCTCCTCCCTGTGGTGGGCTGTGGGTTTCCTGGGGATTGCAAGCTGGTGGTGGGCACAGCTGGGCCAGCCTCAGTTGAAGAAGACCCTGTGTCCCCAGGACTCAAGGATGAGCGTCCTCAGTGACCTTATTCTCCTCCAGCAGCCTCTGCCTGGGAGTGTGGTGGGTCTTGTGCGAGGAAAGTCCCCTACCTGGGGGAGGGCCCTGAATGGTTTGCATCCAGCATGGCCTTCTCCTTCCCCCAGGGCAGAGCTTTCCTTTGCCTTCTCCCCAGCTGCTGGGCACCTGCCCTGTACTCTGGGGACCCTGAGGCTTGCCGAGGTCCTGTGTCTCAGGGCAGCCCACACACGGCCGTCTCAGTCCCTGTCCTGCTTCCTCCCGTGCTCTGTACCCGGTGTGCCTGGGACACTTCCTGTGCTTTCCTCAGGGTGCAGCCTCCTGGCTGCCCTGGGACCTCAGGCCATAGCAGGTGCAGGAAGGACTACGGGTCATCATCACGCCTACCGAACAGTCCCATGGGCAAGAAAAAAATGCATGAGGACTTAAGAAGAAGAAGAAGTAAAATGTATTTTTCACTGATGATGTCATTGTGTACACAGAACAAAAAAGAATCCATTAAAAATTCTTAAAATGAATAAAAAGGCTGATCAATATTACAAAGTCAATTGTACTTCTGTATGCAAGCAATGAACAAAAACATTCAGCAATATGTGCTAGCCTTCTACTCTGAAAATTGTATATATTAACTTGAAAAAATTAAAGAGAGCTTAAATAGGAGACTCAGTATTTTTAAAATGTTGCTTTCCCCCAAAATGATGATAAATTCAATGCAAGTCTAACCAAATTCAAATCAAATCTAATCTGTAGATTCTTTTCTTGGAATTAATAAGTGTATTTAAAAACATATATATGTATGGTAGTCAGCCTCTGCAATGATCCCCAAAGATCTCTATGTCCTGATGGTCATGTCTTCCTGATCCCCTCCCTTCAGGGTGAACTCGCCCCGCGACTCACTTTAATCAATGCAGCATGGCAAAGGGGTAGAATGTCATTTCTGAAGTTAGTTTATAAAACGCAAGAGGCTTTTGTCTTGGGTTTCCTCCAACCCTGTCTCGTTACTAGCTGTCACGACAGGAGCACATTCAAGCAGACTATAGGGAGTCCCGCGTGGTGAGGACTGAGCCTCAGCAACCACGTCATGAGCTTTGAAGGGATGCTCCCCTGGCGAGCCTTCAGATGGGACCACAGCCCCAGCATGCAGCTCGACTGCAGCCTCATGAGCTACACCTGGATTCCTGACCCACACAAACACAGACTCCTAAGGGTTGTTTTCCACTGCCACGTTTTAGGTGATGTGCCACGCAGTAATAGATAGCTAATACTGTACAAAGACACAAAGTTTCCAATGTTGGAACGAAGCTGGAGGCCTTGCTATAAAGCTGCAGTAATTAAAACAGCTGGTGTGTCAAAGATAAACTCAAAATGGATGAAAGATCTCAATGTGAGACAGGAATCCATCAAAATCCTAGAGGAGAACATAGGCAATAACCTCTTTGACATCAGCCACAGCAACTTCTTTCAAGATACATCTCCAAAAGCTAGTGAAACAAAAGCAAAAATGAACTTTTGGGACTTCATCAAGATAAAAATGTTCTGTACAGCAAAGGAAACAGTCAACAAAACTAAGAGGCACCCCACAGAATGGGAGAATATATTTGCAAATGACACTACAGACCAAGCGCTGATTTCTAAGATCTATAAAGAATTTCCTGAACTCAACACCCAAAAAACAAATAATCGAGTCAAAAAGTGGGCAGAAGACACGAACAGACACTTCTCTGAAGAAGACATACAAATGGCTAACAGACACATGAAAAAATGTTCATCATCATTAGCCATCAGGGAAATTCAAATCAAAATCACATTGAGATACCACCTTATACCAGTTAGAATGATAAAAATTGACAGGGAAAGAAACAACAAATGTTGGAGAGGTTGTGGAGAAAGGGGAACTCTCCTACACTGTTGGTGGGAATGCAAGTTGGCACAGCCGCTTTGGAAAACAGTGTGGAGGTGCCTCAAAAAATTAAAAATAGAGCTACCCTATGACCCAGCAATTGCACTCCTGGGTATTTACCCCAAAGACACAGATGTAGTGAAAAGAAGGGGCACATGCACCCCAATGTTCATAGCAGCAGTGTCTGCAACAGCCAAACTGTGGAAAGAGCTGAGATGCCCTTCAACAGACGAATGGATAAAGAAGACGTGGTCCATAGATACAATGGAATATGACTCAGCCATCAGACAGGATGAATACCCAACTTTCACATCAACATGGATGGGACTGGAGGAGATGATGCTAAGTGAAATAAGTCAAGCAGAGAAAGTCAATTATCATATGGTTTCACTTATTTGTGGAACATCAGGAATAGCATGGAGGACATTAGGAGAAGGAAGGGAAGAATGAAGGGGGGGAATCGGAGGGGAGATGAACCATGAGACACTATGGATTCTGGGAAACAAACAGGGTTCTAGAGGGGAGGGGGGAGGGGGGATGGGTTAGCCTGGTGATGGGCATTAAGGAGGGCACGTACTGCATGGAGCACTGGGTGTTATACGAAAACAATGGATCGTGGATCACTACATCAAAAACTAATGATGTATTATTGTATGGTGACTAGCATAACATAATAATAAAAAAAAAAACAGTTGGTGTATATGCAGAAGCAGACAAACTGAGCCAGCAGGACAGACGCAGACCACCTGGAAATTGTCACCCCATCTGCCACAAAGTGGTGTCTTACAGTGGGACAAGGACATTTTAAAAATAAAGATGTGCTGTGTCAGTTGGATCAAATGGAAAAAAATTAGTTTTGACCCTTTCCACATTTCACACAAAAAAAATCCAGATTCTAGGTATTGTAGACCTATATGTGAATGAAAGCAATCAAGATTTAAGAAGAAACCAAGAGAATGTCTTCATTTCTTTGGGAGGCAAAGTTGTCTCAAGCAGGAAACACATTGGCTCAATAACCATGAGGAACATGTTGGCTAATTGGGCTACATAATAGTTAAGAACATCTGTTCACCAATAGACACAATTAGGAAAGTAAACATGTAGGTCCTGGAGCAGGAAAGGGTATTATATTTATATAGCCACATCTCTTTCTGTCTTCAAACATACATATATCAAGGTATTCCATCCAATATATACAAAGGCTAGTGAAACAATCAATCAATCAATAAAACAATCAGATCAATTAATAAAACACAAACAGCCCTGTAGCAAAATAGCTAAAATATCTGTTCAGGCACTTTACAAAAGAAAATCTCCAAATACCTGGTGGATATTAAAAAGGGCTCATATCATTGCTCGTTAGGGAATAAGGATTAAAACCTAAATGTGCTGCCACTGCATATCCACAAAATAGCTAAAATGGGAGGGACAGAGCACCTGCTGTGTTGGCATGGTGTGAGTCTGGAGTGTTCTTGCGCTGCTGGGGGCTTGGTGGTCGTGGGCTTCTGGAAACCACCGCGGGTGTCCAGGATAGGTGAGCACATGCCGGCCAGGAGCCCGGATTTCCACTGCTCAGCATCTACTTGGTCAAACGTGGGCACCTGTGCACGATGCGGCTGACATGACCCCCGGCAGCACTGTTCACAGGAGCCCGGGCTGGGGCCCCAGCACGCGGCCACACTCGGGGGACAGAGTATCCAGGGAGAAACCGCTGCTGAGCACTGAACAGAGATGGCTGTCCTGGGTTTTCTATGAAAGACGAGTCAAATGTCAGTTCTTAAAGCAGAACTTCCCAAGGTGAGGTTGCTATGCAAGTATTAGAACATGTCTTCATCATTTGCAAAATCAAAGTAGAACCAGAAAGTTTTTAAAGCATGATTTAAAACCAACATCACTGGCGTCCTAGTGATGGGATGGAATATGTGAGCAAAGGGCTGATTTCCAGGTACTTTTGTGTTCATCCCCAAATGGGATGCTTCCAATAAGATTGGCTTCATTACGTTTGTTGATTTGTCAACCTGAAGACTTTTTAGCATGAAACAACTGACTAGATCAATATAATTAAATCCATGGCAAATTTAAGGGACCTGATTTAATCCTTTTGATTTACTGTTTCTCCCTCTCCAGGATGCCTTAGAAAGAGCTTTAACCCAAATGCCCATGGGGTGACTGTTGTGTTTTGCCTGTAAGATTTCAAACTATTCAGTTTCAATCAGGGTCAAAAATGAGATTTTATTATAGCTTGTGGGTATTCTCACTAAATTAAACAGCTGGTGCTATTGGAAAATCGTAACTAGTATGCACCTTTAGCTTACTTAAAAATAATGTGTTTAATCTCATTGAAACTATTGATCAAGTATTAATGGAGGGCATTAAATTTTGTTTTTATATGGAACGGTGTTTCAGCAATCAATATACATTGTTCTAGCAATATTGGAGTCTGGAATTTACGACCATGATGAACTGTGTTTTATTGAAATAATAGAGACGAATTGCAGGGCAGCAAACATGGAAAACGAGAAGTCAGATGCCTGGTGCTATAAAACCACTCAGCTGGGAGCAGTATCTCCCGCGTCTGGAATTATAAATGGCTTGATATTGTCAGGTTGGAACCGGAGTTGTCCCCGGAGCTCGGACACGGAGGACAGCTGACACCTGGGCATGACGAGTGATAAGACTCCTGTTCTCGGCCCCTCCCGGGGGGAATTGCTGGAGGGCTCCCTGGGGGCGGGGGTGGCAAGGGCTCTCAGGTGTCCCCTCCCTCCTGCACCCCACCGGCCGGCTCCCCCCACGCCCTCCCTTCAGAATCCCTGACCACCGCTCGGTGTGTGAAGTGGGGACTCCTCCCCGCTTCAGAGCGAAGCACAATGCTGTCCCGCCCCGTTTCCACACGGCATCGGGACATTCTGCCCTGGGAGGAGCTTGTCCTCTCTCCATGGTGGCCTCTCCGGGGTGCCTGCGCACACGGCCACCTCCGGAGCAGACACAGGCTGTCCCGGGCGTGAGTGCCCTTCCCTTCTCCGTCAGGTTGTTCTGGAACAGGGGGCTAGGGAGGGAGTGGAGTTGGCTGGCGCCTGCACGGAGCGTTGGCTGGACACGTGCTTGCCACCGGCAGCGGCCCCAGGAATGCTGCCCGGGCCCGCGAGCCCCACACCACCGCGGTGACCTGGGGGCGGGCACCCTGGCCTCTGGAGTCAACATCCTCCACTAACACGTGGAATTAGTGTTGTTACACCAGACCCTTATTTTCTGAAAAACCTGCTTATATTTGGTTTGTCCAACTCTTTTAGTTTTACCCTTTCAAAACCGTTATGAGGATAAAGAGTTAGACTGACGTTTATATATTTTAAAACACTAAAATAAAAATAATGCAAGTCAACCCAAGGACCGATGAGCTTTCCTTTTCTAAACATTTTTTAATTTTTATTTTTAAGTAATCTATACATCCAGCGTGGGGCTTGAACTCACGGCCCTGAGATCAGGAGTCAAATGCTCCACCAAATGAGCCAGCCCTGCGCCCCGCGTTTTCCCTCCTGACACAGTCCACCCTTGCTCCACTTGAGAGGCATCAGAGGCCTCTGCCTGGCTTTGCCACACTGGCCGGCAGGTGCCGTGACCCTCTCCCTGTGACCAGGGGCGCGGGGGGTGGGGCAAGGCTGGTGGCCTCTGCCTGGGCCTGAGGGTGGGGGCACGGGCTAAGGGCGCATGGATGGTCTGCGCGTGCGTGTGTGTGTCTGGAGGCATGTGCGCGCACACACACACTCTAATAGGTGTGCTCATGACATGCCCCCGAGTGCGGTTTCCCTACGACTATGTCACCCTGACTGAATGCCTCCCAGCGCCAGGCAACGCGGGGCCGCAGTCCAGCTGAAGGAGGGCCCTGGATATGTTTGCCGCTTCACGGGGGAGACGGGAGCGTGACCCACTGATGCAGTAACACGGCGCTGGGTTTGGACACAGGCTGTGTGGTGGCGTGGGGGACGGTCCCTGCCTCCATGGACGCTGGACAGAGAGAGGAGAGTCCAGGGCTCACTCTGTCCACAGGGCTGGGACGGCCACCAGCACATGATTTGGGGTGATTTACCTCTCGGAGCTGACCCTGCAGAGACCCTCCACCAGCAGGATCACAGTCAGGTTCTTTATGTCACCTCTTGATTTGGGTTCTGGCTCTGAAGTCACCAGGGTGCATGCAGAATAAATAAGACTTTTGCTCACAATGACGCCTTCCAGTCGTTTCCGGGGTCTGGTGTGTTCAAAGTGTGTGGGAGCGGCCCTGGGGATTCAGGGACAGCTGTCTGGTTGGGAGTGGTCCAGGGGATTGTTCTTGACGCCTTGTCTCCAAAGCCCTTTCCAGGACTGAAAAAATGTTGTGCCGGTGAAGGGTGGGCCGTCCTGGGGAGGGTTGCACGCCCCCCACCGCAGCACCCCGTCTTCCGTGAACCCGCCTGTGCCTGGCCAGGGCTGAATTGCCAGCTTCGACTTGCAGACTCTTGGACTTTGGGGCAGGAAAAGCACAGTGATAACATCAAGGAAAATTTGGATGATCCTGTTGACATTTTGAACTGAACTTGAGCAGAGTAGAGGCATTGTCCTGGTGGCTCTCGTAAGAAATCTGGGGCCCCAGCGGCTTAGCTGACCGAGCCCCAGACATAGTGAAAGATGCTCAAGTTTCAAGAGTCACGGCAGCTCTTCAGCTGTGGCGCTGGGTGCCCCCGGCTCTGCCTCACCTCCTCACCCCCGGGACCTCACAGGCTTCTCGTGACGCCGCCATGGATGGGAGCCGCTGGATTTGAAGTTTTGCCTCTCTCGAAAGCAGTCCTAGTCTGAGGAAAGGCAGCTGCCCTTTGGAATAACTGTACTTGAGGGGTGGTGGGCTGTCCGCTCGGGGGACCCACGGGCCACCGTCGGCCGCACTGCCCGGGGTGCACCCGGGCCCTGCTGAGCGGAGCCCCTCTGCCCCCACAAAGGCCCCCTCTGTTTCCCCACCACGCCATGCTCTTTGCTTCTCTTTCTGCTACAGGAAACTCTCTTCTCTATTTGTGTGTTCAGTCCTCTGGCGCCTTTCCCCCCGCCCTCCCCACCGAACACGTGTGCACACACACACACATGCACATGTGTGTGTCGGCTCCCGCAGGGCTTGGCCGTGTTTGCTCCCTCAGTGTCCTCGGGCTATAGACCGGGACCCAGGGCGCCCGCGAGACTCGGGGTGTTGATTCCGATCAGTGCGGTGATGGATCGAGGAGGGTTGTGCTGGGGAGTGAGCAGGAGTGAGCCTGCCGGGGGTCTGGGACTCCTGCTAGGGGTGGGGTCTTCCACCTGCTGAAGACCCCTGGTCCCCAGGACGTTCCTCATGCCTCCCCGAGGAACACACTCTTTCTGAGCAGCCCCAGAAGCATCAGCAGCGCTGAGATGGCCATAATGCCTCACGTCAACACGTGACATTTATTGTTCCTAATACTGCTCGCTTTTAACAGAAAAATGAATGATGTATAAAAATAAAGCTTTAGGGAGACACAAAAAGTTAACAGAAAAGATCAGGCTGATAATTGCTGCCACGGTTCAGAGAACAACCAGCCCTTTGAGAAACAACAGTGTTCCGGAGAAGAGGGCAGAGAGGCCACTGGGAAGCCCGGGTGCACGCGGACAGTTGTGAAACTACGGGGCAAGTTTCGCCGATTGCATTTCTTACGCATGTATTTTGTAGATCTGAGAATCAACATCAGATTAAAAACACTAAAGACAACGAGGGCATGTCTACCGACGAAGCCAGCTTTCAAGAGAGTCAACTTTTTGCCGCTGTGAACCCTGCGTTGGCGTGAGCGACCGTCCTGGACGCCGAGCCTGACTAAAAGCACACCTCACACAAGGGCTGGAAATCTGCCATTTCTTCAGGGCGCTGAATTAATTTATGAATCGGTATTTGAGAAATCCTTATCCCTTACAAGGCTCCAGAACCCAGCCTGTGGCGGATGTGCTGTCCCGTTTGCCACGGCACTGTAGGGATGCTTCCTCCCGTGGCCGCGTGTGTGGGACGGCTTGCTTGGGACTTGGGGAGGCACAACTGCAGGACAGGCTCTTCCTTGGACGCCGTGTGGAGGCGGCTCGGGGGAGCGGGGGCCACGCACCGCGTCTGGCACCACGGCCACTGTGCTGTCCTTCGATGAGGGTGCTGCTGGGACTTTGGTTCAACGTGCCGTGGACTCTGACGTGGATGTAGTTTTCCTCTCGCGTTCTTACCCAGGAGGGTTCAAAAGTGATGTATCATTGTTGCTCAAAGCAAGTGTTGGGAAGCATGGATGTGTGAGAGACGTGGATCCAGAGCAGGACGTCTTAGATCCTCCGGGAGCCGACGCTGAGACGGGGCGGGAAGGGGGTGAGTCAGGGGTGGGCAGTGAAGCCTCGGACCACCGTGCGGACCCGACGGGGCCCGGCTGGCACTGCACAAGGGGCCGGGTCTGGTGTGGGCCCCACCCCCTGGGGGCTGTCTGCTCACTGCCCACCCTTGCCTCGGACCACACCTTCTTTCTTGAAGGGACAATGGAGGGGTGTGTGTCCATGAGAAACCCAAGTATCTAATATCGACTCTGAGAGAAAAAAATTGCAGCACTCTTCGTGGGCACAAGGGCAGGGGCAGGGAGGACATGGGCGGCCACGGCGGCCCTTCTCCACCACGGAAACCTTGTAGTCAGTGGCAGGTGTGGGGGCTGCAGGTTCAGGCTCCTCTCGATTCTTCTGGCTTCTTCCTTCAGCTCTGCTCTCCTGGGCCCACTGTCCCTGACAGCGACCAGAGTCCGTGTGCTACAGATGTCATGGGGGGCACAGCTGCCTCTGCTTGAGGCTGTGAGTAAACATCATTTTACTTTGAAATAATTATGGAGTTAACAGAAAATCTTCTCAAAATAGTACAAGTAATTCCTGTAACTCTTCACCCAGATTCCCCAAATGTCACCATTTTATCGCATTTGACTTATTCTTATGTGTGTCTGTGCGTATTCAGATAGAAACCTAGACGGGCGGATGATGGGTTAGGTGGGTAGACAGATGGGCAGATGGGTGGGTAGTTGGATGTGTATGTTCACTTCATCCATGGACATTTCCTGATGTGCTTATTGTATCAGAAATCTCTAAATTGCTGGAGTTGTGGTCTCCCTTGATCCAGACATGATGACTTTAAAAACAATTATCCTATCCATTGACTTGGTTTATGATTGTGTTACACATATAAGACTTTGTTAGCTTTTCTTCCACACTCATGTGTCAGCCCCCAGGCACGTGCATTTTATCAGAGTTCTGTGCTATTTCAGAGTGTTTCAGAGTAAACCCGCATTCCTGTCTGGCCTGCCACGTCAAGGGTGCAGGCTGTGTGACTACATCCTATTTCTGATGAAGCGATGCTTTACAGGGAGAAATGAAAAATCCTAACAACTGAGTAATCACTAGTTTGATGGAAGAAATATAGTACCACCGTGGGCTGCAACAAAACCACTCGACGTCAGTTCTGGAGGGTGGCCCAGCCTGGACGGCTCCATCTAGAGAGGAGTGGCGGGGTGGGGGCTCGCACTTCTCTCTGCCGAGGAACACCTGGGGGCTCGCAGGGCGGGGGCTCGCAGGGAGAGCCTCAGACGGGGCACGAGAGGAGGACATGGGTCTTGAATGCTTGGGGACCTACAGGGCACAACAAGTGGCAAGAAGGTGGAGCTCAGAGCCGCGTGGGGTAGTCCCTTGGGAGGAGGTGGACAGGAAGCATCTCGCCACTGCTCCGGTCACGAATTTGGTGCCTGCTTCTAATTTGGCCCAGTCAGGACGCAGAAGCCACCCCAGGATTTTGGATCATATTTGGACTTAGCACAGGGGTTAGCCGTCCAATAACTGGAAGGTGGGAAGAGCCCCACAGGGATGCCATGTGTACTAGTTACGTACGGCCGTGTAACCATTACCACAAACCAGCACGTCGGAGAGACTTGCGATCTCTCACGCTGCGGGGCACCGTCTCACGCCGGCCCCTCTGCCCAGGCCTCACACGGACGAGGTGGCGGCGGCGGCTGGGCTGGACTCCTGCCTGCAGCTGTGGGAAGAAGCCCCCAGGCTCACTCAGATGCTGGCAGAGCTCAGTCCCTGCCTCTGGGACTGAGGTCCTGCGTCCTCACTGACCAGCCTCCTTGGCTCTGTGGGGCCATCTGCGTTCCTCCACCTCCAAACCAGCAACGTGGGTGCAGCCCATCTCGCTTCGATTCTTCTGACTTCCGTTTGTGCTGCGTGTTCTCTGTCTCCAGCCGAGGGCGTTCTCTGCTGCTGAGGCTCACGTCGCTGGACTGGCCTGGATGATGCAGGATGACGTCCCTGACTTTGTTTACATCTGCAAGTATGTTCTGCTACAGATCACAATTTATGCAGGAAAGGGGGCATGGACATTTTCAAGGGGCCATTCTTCTTACCACAACGAGTAACCCCAGCATTAGAGCCTGAGGAGACAGGGGCCACCTTGGGGTCTGTAGAGCCCAGGGGAGAGACAGTGCCTGGGAGTGCAGAGCAAGGCAGTCCTGTGGGCACACAGGCCCGGAGGGTAAAGGGGTATGACTGACAGGCCTTGAGGGGTGGGCTCCGGCTGTGCTGGGATCCTGGGGGCACAGCTGGGCCAGTGGGTGAGGGGCTGATGGGGGCTGGAGTCAGATTGTGCCCCATGGAGCCGCAACAGGAGCTGGAAGGAGGGGGAAGCCCTCCTCTCCCCCTGCCTCCAGTTTCTGCCAGGGCTGCTGCTCGGCGTGGCCTGCTGCTCAGTGTGGCCTGTTGCTCAGTGTGGTCCGTTGCTCGGTGTGGCCTGTTGCTCAGCGTGGCCTGTTGCTCGGTGTGGTCTGCTGCTCGGCGTGGCCTGTTGCTCGGTGTGGCCTGTTG
>NW_027397158.1:666837-682620 GCF_003265705.2 Callorhinus ursinus | reverse complement strand
CTGCTGCTCGGTGTGGCCTGTTGCTCGGTGTGGCCTGTTGCTCAGTGTGGTCTGCTGCTCAGTGTGGCCTGTTGCTCAGTGTGGCCTGCAGGAGCTGCTGGAGGGTCTGGGAGAGGCCTACAGCCTGCACCTCAGCATCCTGAGCAGAGCTTCAAAGGGAGGGCTCCAGTGGGCAGCCGGAATAATCAACCAACACTCTGGGGATTCTTTGAACTTGGAGATTCTGTAACTGCAGATAATACCAATTTTGTAGCTAAGATTTTAACCGTGGAAAGTGTTTGACAACATGTTCTGGACATGGACGGAGGGCAGGAGGGATGGTTTAGGGGGTGTGGGTGCCCAGCGCTGGTCTCTGAGCCCTGTGGCCCGGGGTTCGTCTTAGCAGGTGGAGCCTGATTGGGCTGGTTGCGCCTGCAGCTGCCGACCGACGGCCGCTCCGGGAGCTGGGGCTGCGGACCAGCCAGACGAGGTCCGATGTCTGCCTTTGGTCATGCTGTGTGCTTGCAAATCAGGGGATGTGTGGATTCAATGAGTTTACCAGAAGCAGAAAATATGTTCCAAGGTGCACAGCAGCTGGCTTCCTCCTGAAATCGGTGGACTGTCCTGACAATTGGGGGGCGACAACTGCTTCCGGAAGCTCAGGGAGACACAGGTGCAAGGAAACAGGCAGAGGGCCATCAAGAGATGGTCCACGTGGTCTTTGGCTTATTCCTGGACTGTCTGGACTACATTTTCCAGTAAGTGTAAAACAGGGAAAGCAATGCAATATTCTTGAGAACAGCCTATTTTATTTATATTTTTATTTATAGTCTACCAATAGAGCATGTCGTTAAAAGCCACCACGGGGTCATGGAAGCCTGAGGATGTTATTATTAGTCAAATACCCGATTGTCTCGGTATATCCTGGGAACCCTGCCAGGAATCAGGGTCCATTTACTAACTGGGTCCCGAGGTTCCATAACCCCACCCCAGACCTCAGCTCCAAGACCCCTGCTCACACTCTCCAAGCCCCCAGACCCTTCTGAACGTTTTGTGGTGCCCCACTGGGGTGTGACTGTACCTTTTCCCCCATTCCTCTGCACAGCACCTTCCTGCGCCCTTGGAATGTCCCTCACCAGCTCCTTGCCTGGCCTCGCCCCGGCTGTGGGCTCTGGTCTTAGCTGCCCGCTCCAGCGCGTCCTTCAGCTGCTCCCGTCCTGTGTGGGGTCTGTCTCCTCGCCCCGGCCCCTGACACAAAGCGGTCACCCCAGAGGGGAGCTGGGATGGCTGTCTCTGGGTCCCGGTGAGCAGCAGAGGTGGTCGGGGGACTTGGTGGTGCTCCTTGTCTCTTAGAGGCCGTCTAACTGTGGGGTGCAGGGAGAACCACGCTGAGCAGAGGCACTCCTGTCTAACACTTTCTTTCTCCCTCTTGCCATCTGCGAGCACATCGATGCCCACCTTAGGCTCAGGACCCGTCCAGCTGCCCCTCCTGCTCCTCGGGGCTCATTCAGGTGATGTGAGTTTGGTGGAAAAGGGAGGGGTCTGTGGGAGGTGGGTGTGTGGAGCATTGCCTTGGGCACCTGTGCACCAAGGTGGGGACCCCACACGCTGCAGTCTGGCCAGCCCACCTGCGTGTGCCCTGGGAAGTGGGTTCTTTTATGTGAGTGACCTTCCCGGTGCCCTTGCTTTGTCCTCGAAACTTTGGGGTGTTGTGCACTTTTGGACAGACATCTGTCCCCTTGGTGTAAAATTCTGCTTGGAGAGACCAGTCAGGACACACAGTATGCAGGATGTCTCTTAATCTTTTCTTGGCAGCAAGTTTTGGGAAAAGCAAGGAATGCACCAGGCAAGGATTTTGGAATGGATAGAGGTTATTGGAATGTCTGGGTTTCAGGATTTTTGGGGGAAAGAAGTGGGGGTTCTCTGTGAAGGCAGCGACTGTGGGATGTTTGGGGAACTTCTGCTGGTTTTGAGGAGCATCCGTGGGTGGGGGCTGGGTGGGGGGTGAGGTCACTCTTGGTACGAGGACTCAGAAATGAGGTGGGGGCCTGTCACCTCTGCTCCAAGAGACCCCCAGAGGGGAGCGGTCGGGATTGCGGGTGGGACAGGCTCTGCCCCTGTGACCCCGGGTGTGGGCAGGGGTTAGCACCCAGACTGCAGCAGCGGGCCCAGGGCGGCCGGGTGGCCGGCAAGTCAAGCACAAGGAAACAGACACGGCTTTTCATGCTTTCAAGGGACTTCCGAGCACTCCAGTGAAAACAAGGTGGTGTCCTCGGGTTTTCGGATGTCTGGGCTTTCCCTAACACCTGGGGACCGAGTCCGGGGGCAGCTCAGTGTCTGGGGTGGATGGTGTCCCGCTGCATCTGGGCCTCCGGGACGCGGGCATTCTTCAGTTGGGAAAATTGCTCTAAATCTAAAGGACAGAACCGTCTTACTCTGGGGCGCTCTCCCTCAGATTGGTGCAGTCAGCCCCTGACATGTCACACCACAGGGGAGATCCCTTTAACCGAACACGAAGGGCGGCTGAAGCCAGCAGCCGTGTGGTCAGACCCCAGCCTTGGCGTTGGAAGTGCTGCTGGGAGAGTCCGAGCCGGGCGGCAGGTCTGCTTTGACAAATGGCTCTGTTCTTCTCTCACCAGTGCGGCGCTTTGTGAGGAGTTCGTGTTTCCAGACGTTTCTCGCGTCTGGCTGTGCCTTCTTCGCATGAACAATCACATTCGTGATTCCTCCGTGACGGCGGCCCCTGAGGAGGCCTGGCCCAGCGCCATGTGGCCGGAGCCCTGTGGTCAGGTGGGGGCTTCAGCTCTGCACCCCGGTCCCGCCCAGCCCCTTGACCGGCCTCACCAGTGGGGCCTGGTTGGCCGCTGTGTCATTTCTCCGCGAGTCAGAGCCCCCCCAGCTCATGGGGCTGGTTTGCCTTCGAGTCAGCAGTTTTTTAAAAAGTACCGGCGGGGGAGCTCTTCTGGTGACACCTTCTCTGGAAGGGAGCAGGTTGCACCGGCTCACAGGCATGGAGCTCGAAGGTCTCGCTGCAAACCCTCCCCCTGCCCCTCCCCAGCCCTGTCCAGGGCTTGATCAGCCTCTCTGTCCCGAATGTCCACGCCCTCTGCTCTGCGGGGCACACCCCACTCTCAACCTCGGCTCCGTCCTGGGCTGGGGGCTCTCGGGGACTGGGGACGGTGTGAGGGGCTCCCCTGCCCAGGAGCTCCTGAGCAGCACTCAGCGGGGCCCGGGGGCCTTCCAGCCGCCTGCCTGGAGCTCCTGCCTTTCTCAGGCTCCAACAGGCGCAGCGGATGGCGAGCGTTACCAGCACGAGGAAGCAGGCTCCCCACCCACCCAACCCGCTCATCCACAGCTTTTACCTTTGGCCTCAGATGCCGAAGTCTGACTGTATCCCAGCCACGGAGGCACAGGGATATCGAATGCCCTCTGTGGACTTTTCTAGATCTCTAGGACAACAGATGTGTAAACACAACATAGTCCTCACCTTTGATTTGGGTCAGAACCTAAGAAAAATCCAAGACGTTTGCCTCATCACTTCAAGCAGTGAGTCAGGAGTGAATCCCGTGAACATCCCTTATTCCTGTTGCTTGTCTCCGAAGCCCCGTGGACACTGCCCTGGGGTGGGGGCTGTCTGGGAGAAGTGAACGTCCACCTTGGCGGAGGTGAGGTGGCAGGTGGAGGGAGGCGGGTGGGCGGTCCGTCAGTGCTCCCGGCCCCACGTCCTCCCCCCACCCGCAGGCATGTCTCCGTGGACGGCGCAAGGCCTCACTGGGAAATGATGCAGGTAGTGGGGGTGGAGGGTCCTTGAGCTCCAGGGACCGCAGCCTATGTGGCTGGGCTGGGAGGGGGCGAGCTGCAGAGTGCCCCCCTCGAGGGCAGGCTGAGCAGTCAGGAATGTGGCAAAACCAACCACATGCCATGAAATACTCTCGTCAGTCGGAGCCAAACAAAATGCAAGGCTGACACGGTGTAGGACGCGTGTAGCGGACACGCTGAGATCGTACCGCCCCCGTGCCGGGGAGCTGGTCCCGCGGCCAGACATGGGAAGGGTGCATCAGCCCCAGGCACACGGGCTGCTGAGACCACGTCTTTCTCGAGCGTTTGGTGCTTAGGCGACCCCGTGAAACCACGAGTGAACCCCCCTTTCCTGAATGCAGCCGGTGCCTCTGCTCTCGCAGCAGAACTCATTCATCAGCAAATGTTTGATCTGGACGACGGAGTGAGGGCAAAACTGTTTTTCTTCCCAGGCTGAAGAGCAACTTTCTTAAAAAAATCCAGTTTTTAATTTTTTTCAGTTTGTATACAGTTTCCACTTCTAGATCTTTTTTTCTTCCTTTCTCTCTCCCTCCCACTTCCTCTCCCTCTTAAGTCCACGGGGATCCGTGTATTTGTATATTTCTAGTATCTACATATACATATTTCATGTATTTATAATTATTGCACGCTTCAAGTAGAATGTGGATAATTGTACATTGTTACTCACTTCAGGTGAATCTACACACTCCGGTTCCTGCTCTGCAGTGTCCTGAGATGCATACTGATGCACCTGATGGGGTGTCATGCACGCTTCCTCCAGTGCTCTGTCCCCACTGGGCCGGGCTGGAGGACGTGGGTCAGCACCGTGTCCCCGGTGGGCCAGGCTGGAGGACGTGGGTCAGGCCCGTGTCCCCGCTGGGTCGGGCTGGAGGACTTGGGTTTTCTGTTGGGCCTTAGGTGCCCTATGTGACGCCACCTTCCATGTGTTCTCCAGCTGGACCAACAATGAACATCTCCCTCTGCCCTCTCTGCTTCCAAGGGCAGCTCCCTGCCACCTGCCTCTCCCATTCTGGAGGTCACCGATGTGCACTTGGTCCAGAGTTTACAGGAGGGAGGGCCTGGCAGGCTCTCTCTGCCGTCCGGCTCGCTCTGCCGTCCCAGGAAGGCATGCACTGTTCTGAGGTGCTCCATGTGGTTCCCCCGTAGCTCCTTCTCCGGAGATGAAAGGTCAGCCCGGCCTCCTCTGTAGTTCCATTTCGGAAAGGAAGCCAGCCCGCCAGGGGCTGTGGCCCCCAACACGGACACTGCCTCTCTCGATGACCATACCCCAGCTCAGGCCGGCCCCCCAAACGTGCTTACACACTTTAATTGCAACGGGCTCTGGAAGTAAAGACCCACCCGAGTGTGAAGACTGTGTCTCCTGGAAGATGTCTCGAAGTCACCACACTGCCGAAAGGGGGGCAGATTTTCATTGACTTGTGAGTCTTCAGTGGCACAGCAGAATGCTAATTAATCCCCGTTCTAGAAAGAGAGTGTGCTTTAAATAATTTGGTGCCACCTTTCTATAGATCACACCTTTCTGCTGAGGACCCATAAGCGGTTGTGTGGTTCAGAAAACAAATCTGCCACGGAGACACAGACCGCTCATCTCTGGGGAGGTGCCCAGCCTGCTGCCACAAGTCCTCTGCACTCGGATGTGGAGCCTCCTGTGGACCGACGGAGGCCCATGGTGGTGCACAGTCTTCAGCAGCCGGGAAGTCACCGGAGTGCTGACACTGCCTGGGCCTCCAGCATCAAGTCTGGCCCGGCCACCCCGTGCTGGCTTCCGGGCCCCGCCTGCCTCTGGGGCCCCAGCTCTGGGGGCATTGGTGGCCCTCGACAGTCAGACTTCATCAGACGTTTCCTCTGCTGGTCGTGGCCCTTCTGCTGGGCCTCCACAGGCCACGGAGTGTGGAAGGGCCGGGCTCCACCTGCCTGTCCCCCGGCAGGCAGCGTGATAATGGCTTTTTAATGGTTTTCAATTGATGTCGACAAAGAGCCCCAGCTAACCTATTGGAAGAACAGTGACGGGAAAATGAGCCAGACCGCCTGTGCTTTCGGAGCCTGTGTGTGCTAATGTAATTAACGTTTCTTTCCAGCCCTTTAGCTTTCCAAGCAAAGCGGTGTTTTAGCTATTAAATGTTTGACACTTTAATAGGAGTTTTGATTAAAAAAATTCCGGGTATGGAGTGGTTACACGGCACGGCTTTCTGTAGGAATGACGACTGGGGCATGTGAAGGTCGGAAACTCTGTGTTTTTATTGGAATGCGGTGTTTTGCTGCACTTTCTAAGGTTTGGAATGTACGACGTTTGTCCAAGACTAAGCCCATAAACTGATCCTCAGACGGTCCCTCTGCCCCCCCAAATAGGGAGGGGAGCCACCCAAACCACCTCCAATGATATGTTCCCTAAAAGCATTGAAGTGGATAAATTAATACTGTTAGATGGGTTGATTAGTAAGTCGAGATCAAGGAGATTGGCGGTAGGAGGCACCCCCCATGCGGAGGTGTGGTCCAGACTGACGTGTAACGCAGGTCAGCCCAGTGCCCACCAGATGGACGCATCGGGATCCTTCCCTTCCTAATCCATCTGCGGATGTTAATGTTGGTGGAGACCTACCAGTCCCTCTTTCTGCTGGAACAGAAGGACACGGGGTGTCCCGCGCAGTCCTGCTCGGGACCCCAGAAGAGCCCGTCCTGGACTGGCCTACAGTCCGTCCGAAAGCAGAGTAGAGAGACAGAGCACACTTTATAATTGGCAGGTCTTTGGTCAATTCCCACAGGGAGCTACAGAATTTTCCCTTCTGGTACATTTCTGTTAAAACCAAATGATCATTCCAAGCTTAGGCTTTATCACTATTTTGTCAGTATTCATCACAACCTATTATTTCATGTGCTTGTTCTCCTCCAATTAACTCTGCTGCTTGCTGGTGGGAAAGACGTGTTACCGCATGCAAATCAGGGCTTCCGGGTTTCCCATTTCCTTTCTGGCAGGTGGATGGCTGGGTCTCCACGTACCGTCTCTGAGAGAGCCTGGATCGCTCAAGGCTCCTTGTTCCGCAGACCTGCCCCCGCGGCGCTGCAGTGTAAACCTGGTACTTAAAGCTACTTCAAGGCCACAAAGTGCTGCAGAAAGATCTTGGGCTTGACCTCAGAGGTGTGTTGCTGGCTGGAGTACTGATAGAACCGCCACAGAGCCATGAGGACATAACTTGGGAGAGGCAAACATGACGGGTGAATTTGTCCACATTGTTTGCTACAGGATTTTCACCATGTGAGACGAAAATTCAACATGCAGGGTGGGCGGGTGAGAAAGGACGTGTGGGGCCGTGTTTGTGGTTGTGGTGCACACGCACCTAGCATGTCCGCTAGGAGGGTCTGGAGTCAATGCGCCCCGTTCTCAAAGCAGCGAGCACACATAGCTCCCAGGTCCATAGACACCCTTCCCCGGAACCAGGGCTCCTTGGAGAAACGTCGGATTCCACATCTGGGGCAGGGAAGTCAAGGAGGTTTGGAGCATCTCGTGGCCCCAAAGCAAAGGAACCTCAGAGATGAACTGGGCGTGGGGTTGGAAGGATGCAGGAGGCAGCTCAAAGGGCTGGGCAACATGGCGACCGTTTGAGCATCAAGAAGAATGATGCTGGCGATGGACTCCAACACATGGGGAGAGTCAAGGAGAGCGCATGGGAGGAAGATTCCAGCTGAAGGTCGGAGGGTTCCTCGAACGAGAACATCTGCCTTCCCGTCCCCCGTGGGGTAGCTGATCCAGGCAGGTCCTGACTGGGGGTCAACTCCCCGAGGCTGCAGGAACCAGAGTTCATGTGTCCGGGTTCCCCCCCACACCCCATCCTTTTCCAGGAAGAGGGTAGGTGACAGCAGGAAACTGAGTGACCACCCTACGTCACCAGTAAGGAGAGGAACCGCCCTCCGTGCCTCGTGCTGTGATGTGTGGGGCAGGAGGCTCTACTGCGAGTGTTTGACTGGAGTCTAGTCCCCAAGATATGAAACAAACCCAGAATGGCGGACAAGAAACTGGCCTAGATTCTTGAAAAGTCAATACCTTTGTTTGTTTATTTATTTATTTTAAAAAATATTTTATTTATTTGAGAGACAGAGAGAGCGCATGAGTGTGGGGAGGGTCAGAGGGAGAAGCAGACTCCCCGCTGAGCAGGGAGCCCGATGCGGGACTCGATCCCAGGACCCAGAGAACATGAGCTGAGCTGAAGGCAGACGCTTCACCGACTGAACCACCCAGGAATCCACAAAAGTCACTATCATTTAAGGAAGAGGTGGGATCCCTCTAGATCCAAGGGGATCGGAGACATGGCCCCCAAGGGTTGTGTGAGCTTCCCTGGGCCAGCGCTGAAGCAGACTCTGGATTTGATGTTTTCAGTTGCTGTGAACTCGCTTGGGCTGATATCGGTAACTGGGTTTTGTTGGAGAAGGTCCCTGCTCCCACGAGGTCACGCTGGCCTCCTGGGGGAGGTGACACGTGGTCTGGAATTCATTCTCCAGTCACTCAGGGTCTAGCGTGCATGGACACGGATGTCTGGGTGCTTCATGTTAATGGTCGATCTACCTGGAAGGTGGGTGCTCAGCATGTCATTCTTTCAACTTTGGTATTGGCTAGACCTTTTTGAAGTGAAAAAAGTCAACATACGTAAACATGAAATTATTCTGTGAATGAGTTTGAGGAGTATCTTTATCTCCGTTTCTAAAGAGTTCCCCGCAATGATGATGGTTTCCTGCTGATGAAGTGCTCTGGGTTTAGCATCTCCCTTGACCACCAGACACCATCCTGTGTCCTTCCTACGTGTCAGAGTTCTTACAGTTGACGCAGGGCTGTGGCACGTCCCAGCCCATCACCCGGAGTGACGTGTCCCACTACGTAGGTCCAAGTGGCCCACAACACGTGGAGACGAGCGTGCAGGTGGCCCTCATGTGAAGCTGTGGCCTTTTCTTCAAAATAGTGCTTTCAAAAGATCAGATTTCTGTGTAAGACTAACTGCAACTCTTGTCGTATTTTTCTTTTCAAACCATTAGAGGTCATTGGTAAAACTCTACGTGGGTAGAGATGAAAGGAATTGATTACCATTAGCTGCGTGTAGAAGACGTGTCTATAGACAGTCATTGCAGTACACTGAGCTCCATAGAGACAGCGCCGGGGCAAGTGAGAGCCAGACGGGCACTGCGCGACTCCGTGCCTCGCTGAGGAAAATAATTAAACATGGGCAAAGGAGATCCTAAGAAGCCGAGAGGCAAAATGTCATCATACGCATTCTTTGTGCAAACTTGCCGAGAGGAGCACAAGAAGAAGCACCCAGAGCCTTCAGTCAACTTCTCAGAGTTTTCTAAGAAGTGCTCAGAAAGGTGGAAGACCATGTCTGCTAAAGAGAAAGGAAAATTTGAAGACAAGGCCCGTTATGAAAGAGAAATGAAAACTTATATTCCCCCTAAAGGGGAAACAAAAAAGAAATTCAAGGATCCCAATGCAGCCAAGAGGCCTCCTTCGGCCTTTTTCTTGTTTTGTTCTGAGTATCGCCCAAAAATCGAAGGAGAACATCCCGGCCGATCCATGGGTGATGTTGCAAAGAAACTGGGAGAGATGTGGAATCACCCTGCTGCAGATGACAAGCAGCCGTATGAAAAGAAGGCTGCCAAGCTGAAGGAAAAATATGAAAGGTTGTTGCTGCGTACCGAGCTCAAGGAAAGCCTGGTGCGGCAAAAAAGGGAGTTGTCAAGGCTGAAAAGAGCAAGAAACAGAAGGGAGAGGAGGAAGATGAGGAAGATGGAGATGAAGAAGATGAAGATGATGATGAATAAGTTGGTTCTAGCACAGTTTTTTTTCTTGTCTATAAAGCATTTAACCCCCCTGTACACAACTCACTCCTTTTAAAGAAAAAAATTGAAATGTAAGGCTGTGTAAGATTTGTTTTTAAACTGTACAGTGTCTTTTTTTGTATAGTTAACACACTACCGAATGTGTCTTTAGATAGCCCTGTCCTGGTGGTATTTTCAGTAGCCACTAACCTTGCCTGGTCCAGTATGGGGGCTGGAAATTGGCATGGAAATTTAAAGCAGGTTCTTGTTGGTGCACAGCACAAATTAGTTATATATGGGGATGGTAGTTTTTCATCTTCAGTTGTCTCTGATGCAGCTTCTACCAAATAATTGTTGTTCTGTTAACTGAATACCACTCTGTAATTGCAAAAAAAAAAAAGTTGCAGCTGTTTTGTTGACATTCTGAATGCTTCTAAGTAAATACAATTTTTTTATTAAAAAAAAAAGATGTGTCTATAGTCAGTTTGGGTTTTCATTAACTTCGTGTTGATGATTTATAAGTAGTTGTTCTGTGAAAGTCCCAGCCTGAAAAATAGCTTAAGATGAAAATATCCTGTGAGCTGATGCGTTTTGGAGACACTGTGTGGCTGTAAAGAGGAAAGTAAGGGAGTTCGTACCAAACAGTCAGGGCAGGTCTGTTCATAGTGAAAGGTACCGGGAGGGGAGGATTCGGCGAACGGCACTGAACAGAACCAAAGCCCGAACAACTGTTGTCAACAAAGCCCTTGAGGTCTCCCCTGCGCATTGGATGCTGTGTGGACGCCGTGACCTGCGCGGTGACACCCGCTGTAACTTGCCTCTGGGGATAATGTGGAGCAATTCGGTTAGCCCAGAGTTTGGTGGGTATCGGGTCCTTCCCCATTAAAACTGCTTCAGTTTCCAGTTAAAGTACGGACATGGGTCTCGGGTCTCGGGTCTCGGGCTCGCCTGGCTGACCGCACAGGTGGGATCGACCCAACCGGGTGTGCAGACCGCCCTCGGCCCGCCGGGGGAGCCTGCTCACAGGAGATGTCACTCTCCTCCCGGACCTGGACAGCCACGCCCAGAGCGGTTTCATTCTGGGTGTTCCGCGAGTACACAGCAGCTGTCTGCAGAGGCTACATGCACCAGGGAGCGTGCAGACACCACCCTGGGGCCTTGCCGTGTGGGGTCGTTGGAGCCCTGGGCGCGCCCACGAACAAGTCTGTCTCCACCACGGTTCCTCCACCTGTGAAACTCAGAGAAGACACGCTGCGCTTTGACCTCTGGGTTTGCTGATAATAATCAGAGTTGTTTAATTGACAGCATATCACCGCCCTGTCGGCACAGCCGGAGTCTTGGGGAGCAGCCTGTGGGCTGGCGCTGATGTCTGGTTAAAATCAGCCTCACGCAAAGACGGGGCGCGACTGGGACAATGCATGGAATTAAGGATGTTGTAAATGGGGCCTTGCGGGACTGTGAGACAGTATTGAAGATTGTGCATTTTCAATAAGCTTACTGATCACACTCTAAGTAATAAAACAATGCCATCTTCATGCTCCTTTCACAAATGCTTTTCTGCCCGTATGCATTTTCGTAAGGCCATGAAGGTGAGTGGTGCCTGCTTCTGACAGAAGGAAGGAGCCTCATCCTCACGACAGGAACATGGTGGCTACGGAGCCCGCGAGTCAGCCGGGAAAAGCTCGGCGTCAGCCCCATGCTCTGATTCCTGGAAGAAGGACCGATGCTCAGCTCAGCACCTGTCTCCCTGAGAACAAGCTTGCCACATGTCGTTTGATGCTGAGTTCCTGCCGTTCAGGTTATATGTGCTTGGGACCGGGGAGGAATCGTGGCAGGAACGGGACAGGTGGCTTCAGGGGACGTGTCTGCACCCGGCTGTGCATCGTCCCTGGTCTTCACTCAGCCTCTCCTCTGCCCGCCTGGGCTCCTTCGGAGGGATGGTGCCAAGTCCCACGGTGACTCTTCCATGTGGGAGTGTGTCTTAGGAAGCTGAAGCATTTTAATTTACTCCTGGGGACGCTAAAGTAATTTTGGTATGTTACATCTATAATTTATGGTAATGCTTAGATCTGTGTGTACGTTTTGGAAGAAAACGCACAGACACATTAGAACGAGAAGAGTAAGAAAGAGATAGGACAACAAGGCATCCTTGTCCATGGAGACAACCAACCTAATCAATACAGGTGACACCAAATGTGAGTCGTCGTGCTGAACAGGGACAATTTGCCGCCCTGCGGGGCTCAGAGAGGCCCCCACACCACAACCAGGGTCACTGGCACTGTTGGGGGTGCCCCTGTGCACTGTGGGGCCGCTGGCCATCTGCTGACTGTCCCCGTTTAAGGCCTGGTTCCCTGCAGAAGGCGGCCGGTGAGGTGTCTGCCTAGGTCACCCTGTGTGTGCTATACCCCAGAGAAGGCGGGAAGAAAACACGAGGAAGGTGGTTCTGGTTTCGGCATGACAGCCCAAGTACGGACAGTGCCAGTGAGCAGGAGCGGAGGGGCTCCCACCGGCGTGCGAACCTTCGGGCAGAGGCCAGTGTGGGAGCTGGATGTGCCCCCCAGCTCTGCAGAGAAGAGGGAGAGGTGGAGATTCGACACGGCCTACTGAATATAATCTGGATTAACAGCGTTCAGAGCCAAGTTAATTTACAGGATGCATTCTGATGGAAAATATCATTTCTATGCTGTTAAAATAGATCATTATATTGTGTGACTTTTAACAGAGCTGCTAAGATGCATTTAAATATGTGCAGTGGGTTGGTCTTCCCCAAGACTATCCGGACGTTGTGACTTCTTGCTTATAGATGGCGCTGTGTCCCCTAAAGGAGTCCCTGTAAGTGCATGGCCGATCGATAAGATACCTCTTGATTGGTGACAACAGACCGGAGGGGTTTCCTGTCCTGCTCTGGGGGTGAAGGTGCAGGTGCAGAGGGGGCCAAAGCATTGACGATGTCCCCCGAGACCCCTCCAGGTGCCGCCCCAGGTCATGGGGAGGGGGCCAGCGGGCTGGGGAGGGGTCTGTGTGCTGGGAGGCCTGGTTGAACCCGTGTATTGGGTCCATGGCCCTGGCTTCTGAGCAGAGAGGGGGCACATTGATGTCCTCTGACACCCGTCCCCAAGCCCCTCAGTGAGTTTTCAGGGCTGCCTGTGGGGCTCAGGGAAAGGCAGAGACGGTGCGGAGTTCGGAACTTCGTTGCCAACTGTGCCTGACCATGTTGGCCACGCGAGATCAAGATATGTAATTTGATTGAGTTTTTATGAGTAAAGAGGTTTGCATGTACATTTTGATGACATTTGAGGCTGAAACTTAACGTTAGTGTCACACAGTTTGGCATTTTAACTTTTTTTGTATCTATTTTTCATTTGGGAGGTTGGCTTCTTCTCTGTATTTCATTCATGTGCTGGTTGAACTTTTGCTGATTTGCTCCAGACTCAGATATTTGAGTCGATATCCTTTCCTTGGTGTCTTAAAAATTACTTTTGGCTTCATTCTTTATCTTATTTGAAGGTCAAAGCTTGCTATCCTCGTTGGCACGGCGTCTGTGGCCGGGTGAGCTCTGCCCGAGGTTTCGGTGGGCAATCAATGCCTGGCCACGGGTATTATGGAGGCCCGAGCTTATTTCTGTGTGTCCTCCAGGCGACCGGAGGCTCTGCTTGTGGACTCTAATTCACAAGCGTGTTGCCCTGAAATTGAAGCCGCTGTGTCCGGGGTGTGCAGGCTGCCTGGCCCTGTGGGGACTTCATTCCAATTGAGATGAGTGCAGTCTGTTCGTAAGCATCCACACGGTGGGGTGTGAGCCCAGTCCACGGCCGGAGTGTTTTTGTCTCCATTTCTCTGGAAAGACAAAGAAGAGATGGAGAGAAGCTTGCCTGATTCGTACAGGAGTGCGAAGACCAGCTGCAGGGTCCGCACGGGGTCCCCTCGGAGGCCCCTCTCTGAGCTGGAGCGCGCGGGATCCTGGGCCCTCCTGCCCCGTGGACAAGGTCGCAGGAATCGCCTGCATTGGCACCTGCGTCTGAGTCTCACCTTGCGGAGCCCCGGTCACTAGCTGCCGCGTCTGTGCAGGCCGCCCTGAGCACCCCGGATGGGCAGCTCCAACCACAGACCCTTGCTCTCCCCCGAGGCGGGAAGTCGGAGCTCCAGGCGTGGGCGGGTGCTTCCTCCGTGGCCCCTCTCCTTAGCGGGCAGAGGCCATCCCGTGTCCTCACGTGGTTGTCCCCTGTGCGTGTCTGCGTCCCGACCTCTTCTTGCGAGGACACCGGTCCTATCTGGTTGGGGCCCATTCCCAAAGGCCTCATGTTGCTGAGCTGGTTTCCATACAATGCTCATATAAAGAACTACAGGAAAACGGAGACACTAAGGATTGCTGGAGAGACAGGAGACGCTGATATCAAACCCTAACTGCGCTTGACCTTCCTCACAGCTCGGATGTTTCTGGAAATCGAGGCAAAGAAAGACAAACAGCACTCATAGGTAGGCATATCGATTTCTAGATTCATTGCACCATATAAGCTATAGCCTGATTGAACTAAAGACTGTGGGAAGGTGATCTTTATCCTTCCAAAAAGTGTCGAAGGCATGAGGGCTTTTAGGTGTTTCATGTTTTTTCAAGCAAATCTACTTGTTCTGCAGGGTAATTTTGAAAGAGACTCTGGTTCTATTTATTTTTGGATATATTATGTTTGCTTAAAACACTGAACAGAACTCTTGGTATAATTAAGCCACATTCATTAAGACAGAGTTAGCTGATTCAATGATACTCTTATTTAAGAATCTGGCTTCTGTATGAATACGGATTATAGCATTATAAGGAAATGGCCAATATCTGGATCTTCTGACAGTAATACTTCCATAAACAGTTGGCAGTCTTTTACTCATAAGAATGAGGACGTTGGGTTTTGTTGCTACAGATTATCTGTGAATAGCCACCATTTTTGAGTAAAAATGCCTATTTGGTAATGAAATTAAAGGGACAAGACACATGAGTCTTATTAGCAGGCTCTGAGGAATGGGTGATTATTTGATGGAAGTAGAATATGTTTACATTTTAAGAGCCAAAATTTTACTATGAAAACAGATCAGAAAAGATATGTATTAGCATTTATTGAATTAAGTCAGGTTCTCTCCTTTTTCTGTTTAACACAAGTGTCAGCAAACTATGGACTGTGGTCCAAATTCAGCCCATTGCTCTTTGTATAAATAACGTTTTTTTTGGCACTCAGCCATGTATCCTCTGCATCTGCTTTGTGCTACAGCACTCGGCCCCCAAGCAGAAGAAGTTTATCACCTGGCCCTTTACAGAAAAAGTTTGCCACCCCTGCTGTGTCATGAATCTCTCACTAACTTACTGAGTTTTTTGAGCACATACCTTTGTCCAACACTGGGGATACAGAGGCGAGGGAAAGCAGAAGACCATTCCTACGCTCACCGGATCCCTTTGCGGGCTGGGACAGATTTGGCAAAACCATTGCTAAATGAACTAGGGCCTCAGTTGTGGTGATCATTGAGAGGGAGAGGGGCCCTGGGATGTCTATATGAGTGGTCTGATCTAGTCAGGGGCTCAGCATAAATTCTGCTTTGAGTTGAAGGATAAACACATGTTACCTAGAAGGAGAATGCTGGGCAGAACGTTTAGGGAGAAGAAACAGGCTGTCTACAACTTTTGTGGCAGGAGGGAGCCTGGAGCATTCAAGGAATTGAAGAGACTAGGGGGCTAAAGCATGGAAATCCTTGAGCACAAGGCAAAATGATGTTGGTGAAGGTTCAGGGGCCAAATCACAGGAGCTCTCTGATCATGGTGGGATTTTATTTAAGACCAATGGGAAATCATTAAAGGTTTTTAGATTAGGGGCTTGATGTGATAAAGCCGCACTTTGAAATGTGACTTCCAGCTGCAGTGAAAAGAATGAATGGGTTATGATATTTCTATTGTAGTAGTCTAGGTGGGAGGGTATCATACCTTGGACTGTGAAGGAGGCCGGGAACTGGAAAAGAGAGGATGGATCTTCCCATCCATCTATCTGCCTCCCATCCATCCATGCTTCCCTTAATCCGTCCCTTCATCCATCCATCCATTCATCCACTAATCCATCCATCCATCCATCCATCCATCCATCCATCCATCCATCCACCAATCCATCAATCCATCCATCCATCCATCCATCCATCCATCCATCCATCCATCCA
>NW_027397158.1:656038-666827 GCF_003265705.2 Callorhinus ursinus | reverse complement strand
CCATCCATCCACCAATCCATCCATCCACCAATCCATCCATCCATCCACCAATCCATCCATCCACCAATCCATCCATCCACCAATCCATCCATCCATCCATCCACCAATCCATCCATCCATCCATCTACCCATCTATCCACCAATCTATTCACCTATCCACCCACCCATTCGTCCAATCCACCCGTTCATACCCAAGAAGGGCAAGGTGCAATGAGATCATTTTCCTAAGGAGTATCCTCAGTGTGCACCGGATTGTCATCATGCCCTAGGTCCTTACAATGGTAGATGCAGGAAAGTAATGTGTAGCAGGCTTTGGAGCAGGATGAGTTTCCTCCACCCTGGAAGCCCCTCACATGAGGAGGTGGTGGTGTTTGATTGCACTTTTGGAGATGGTATGTTGGGTACTTTAGCATAAGCAGGGACATGCTCAACATCCAGAAGGAGAAGAGCTGCTCTTCCCTGAGCATCCATCTCTGCTGGACAGTTGGTCCTCCCCATCTCATGTGTGCTTCCAGCAGCGGCCCAAGGATGGCTCTCCTGTTCCCTTTCTTTCACGTGTGCATGAGGCTCAGGGTGTGTAGAACTGCCCCAAGGGGCAGGTAGTCATTCTGGCTGGGTCCTTGCTGACCTCTCTGACAGGCCCTCTGCAGCACAGCACCCTGTCCAGTAGAGGCCAGTTTCTGACTTCGCCAGCATGCAAGCATAGACGTTGGGGTGGAAATGCTGTCCTAGGCACCGAGACTGAGCCAGGACCATGGTAGCTACACCAACAATCATGGAAGCACTGGTATTTAGTGACCTTCTGAAATCTGTAAAGATTTTTTCAGAACAACAAACTGAACTGAGTGCTTTCAGGCTGACGTTATCAGTTGCTCTTCCTTGGCCTCATTGCCCCATGACCCCTCCTGTGCGGGGACGTGGCTCATTCCTATGTCTGGGACCAGCACCAAGTGACCTGAGTCTGCAGCCATGTGAGTGCAGGGCAGAAGCCAGGCAGAAAGTTGGGAAGGAAGCGGGATGGCCCAATATGCACTGAGTTTACTTCAGTCCCAGCAAACTGAAGTCCGTGATCTTGATGTAGGGGAGCGTGCCAGGTGGGTAATTTGTTGCCTTTGTTGCTGTCCCTTCTGATACCACCCGAAGGCCTGGGGCAATGAGCAGCTCCTCTCTGCCCTCTGATGAGACCGCTCTCTGCAGACAGGGCCTCAGCTGGCTCCACCCCGGAGGCCTTGATCCTGGTTTGGGGGGGCATTTGGGAGCAGAGTTCATCAGTATTAATGTGACACTTGGAGCTGTTCTGAAGGCTGAGGCTGGCTTCTGCTGATGGCTCTGGGACAGCTGCCTATGGGTTAGCCAGCTGTGTCTTTAGCGGGCATGCCTCAGGTAGCAAGGTCTCCATCCTGCTCTGGGGAAAATTGTGGCCCCAGGGATCTGTTCAGATGGTCTGTGAGGTCTGGGGTGTGTCTGGCTGAGGTCTCTATGTTCTCAGGCTTGTCGACCAGAAGGAAAACAGGAGTGGCTGGGTGTTCAGACAGGTAGACCCTTTGTTAGTTACTCCTCACCTGGAGACACTGATGTCCAAGCGTCCCTGGGAGAAGGTGGGGCCTGGGCACACGGAGTGTAGGTGGTTCTGTGGGTGGCATTGTGTGCAGGGGACACCACCCACCCTGTGTTCAGTTTTAGAAATTCCTCTTTCTTTTGATCTAGTGCAAATGCTAATGGTCTCATGTCCAGATGTCAGGATGGTGTTTCTCCAGGGTCTCTGATGATTAAAATAAAGTGGCTCCAACTTACGAGTCCCAGGTCATTCGAGCGTGACTCATCTGAGACTGTCTGCACTTGAGATTCAGTGCAGAAAGATGCTGTCAGGGTGGGGCTCCCTTGGGCTGGCGCTCTGTCCAGAATAGGGCATGGGGTGTCCGTGGGTGTCCATGAACTCACTCTGAGCAGTGTACACCCCTGTGAACAGGTCACTGAAAAATGTTAAATGCACTTTAGCTGCAATCAGATAGACCACCTGGTGTCCACAAAAATAGGAGACATCGCCATAGGCTGGGATAAATCGGCTGGTGTGTGTGCATATGTGTACATCTGTACGTGCATGCATGTGTACCAGTGAGTGTGCAAGTGTACCCGTGTGTGTATGTGTACGCATGTGTGTGCATGTGTACGTGCATGCATGTGCGTGTGCATGTGTACGTGGGTGTGCGCATGTGTACGTGCGTGTGTGTGCATGTGTACGTGCGTGTGTGTGCACATGTATGTGTGTGCCTGTGTGCATCTGTATGTGCGTGTGTGCATGCGTACATGTGTGCGTGTGTGTACGTGTGTACGTGCGTGTGTGCATGTGTACCAGTGAGTGTGCAAGTGTACATGTGTGCGTGCGTGTGTGCATGTGTACATGCGTGTGTGTGCATGTGTACGTGTGTGTGTGTACCTGTGTGTGTGCGTGCATGTGTACGTGTGTGCATCTGTATGTGTGTGTGCATGTGTACATGTGTGCGTGCATCTGTACGTATGTACATGTGTGTGTACCTGTGCGCACGCGCGCATGTGCATGTGTACGTGCGTGTGTGCATGTGTACACGCGTGTGTGCATGTGTACGTGCGTGTGTGTACCTGTGTGTGTGTGTGCATGTGTACGTGTGCATCTGTATGTGCGTGTGTGTGCATGTGTACCTGCGTGTGTGTGCATGCGTACATGTGTCCGTGTGTGTACGTGTGTACGTGCGTGTGTGCATGTGTACCGGTGAGTGTGCAAGTGTACCTATGTGCGCGCGTGTGTGCATGTGTACTTGCGTGCGTGTGTGTACCTGTGTGCGGGCGTGTGTGTTCATGTGTACATGTGTGTGTGCATCTATATGTGTGTACATGCGCGTGTACCTGTGTGCGTGCGTGCATGTGCATGTGTACGTGCGTGTGTGCGTCTACGTGCATGTGTACGTGCGTGCGTGCGTGTACCTGTGTGCGTGCGTGTGTGCATGTGTACGTGTGTGCATCTGTATGTGCGTGTGTGTGCATGTGTACGTGTGTGCATGTGTGTGTACCCGTGTGCGTGCGTGTGTCCATGTGTACGTGCATGTGTGTGCATGTGTGCGTGCGTGTGTCCATGTGTACGTGCATGTGTGTGCATGTGTACGTGCGTGCATGTGTGTGTGCATGTGTGTATATTTACTTTTGTCTAAATTCTTGTTCCTATTTCTCTCCTAGTATTTGTGACTCTGAATGGATTCTTTCTGGAACAGACTGGTTCCCTCCCCGCACTACAACCCCCCCGGGGGTCCCGTGGGTATTTCTCAGTGACAGTCGAACTGTGTTGGGAATTTAGGTAGTGGGTCCAGGCAGGGGAGTCCCAGGTACAAAGCCCCGGGGTGGCCGTGGGGGACGGCTTTGCCCATCGCTCGTCTGGGCCCCGGGCGGGTTCAGCTTCCACTCTGACTGAGCGGGAAGCTGCGCCAGTTAGCAGAACACCTTCCTGTCCCTTACCTTTCATTTCTCAACGAGCAGCTTGTTTCTCGGGTCTGTATGAAAGCTTCCAACCGGCCACTGACGCTCTTCACTCACAGCCGGCTGACACATCAACGCCGGAGGTGGGGGGAGCGTGAACCCCGCACGCGGGAGCCCGGGGCTGCGCCAGGAGCTCCGGCGAGGGGAGGGTGCTCCCCGGGTGCTAAGCGTTTGCACGAATTCGCTTTCGCTGCCCGCGGTAAGGGTGACAACAGTCCCAGGGCAGGAATTCGAGACGTGCCACGGGCGGGAGGTCACAGCAGGGCCCACTGAAACCCAACACACACATGGGTGCCCATTCCTGTGAAATGTTTCTTCACGTGGGTCTCCATTCTTTCTGAAACCATGCTTTACTGGGTTATAGCTTATTTTTGTAATTTAAGAAACCTGCTTAAATTCAGAGGATGAGCGTTCCGGTGGTGGCCGTGGCTGGCATGGGAGAATCTGGCTGACAACCGCCGTCCATCCAGCGCAGAGAGGGAGTGATTTCCGCGATTAAACACATGTGTATCGATTTTGTCAGTTTTAAGGTGTCTTAGTTTCTGTTACTTCCGAATCCCGAAGCTTCCTGGAAACACGGGAAAGGCTTCAGTGTGTCTGTCTACACTGGTGGTGATTTTCTGCAGGAAATTCCCAAGTTCTGGAGCAGGAGAGAAACCCTGTTGGCGGGAGCCCTGGCCTGTGGTGACAGTGGCGCCAGCCCAGCCTGCCCCCCCGTGATGGCGCAGGGACATTTAACGTCTGTGTGACCCCAGGGCGCATGGCTGCTCAGGGGAGGCTCACATGCGCCAGGCCAGCTGTTGGAGCCAGTGGGATGCAGCAAAGCTCTAGCCGCATGAAACGTGGCTTTCTCGAGGGGGTTTCTACATTCAGCTTGTAGAGAATTATGAGCAAATCAGAAAGGACAAAGCCCCTGTGGGTTAGCCACCCTCCTCACGGAGGTCACGGCACATTCGGGATGGTAACAGAGCTTAAAACCACGTCTCAGGACAGTCACGTGGCAGAATGTGGTGTGCATGCCGCCTGGTTTGGTGGTGGCGGGTGTCATGTGGCTTAGTGGAGTGTGGCCGCCTGGGGTCTCCCAGCCAACTGGTCACCCTCAGGCCTGCCCACTGTCACCCTGGAGGCTTCCTGTCTCCCAGGTTTGTGTCCCCCAAATTCCTATGTTGAAGTCCTAACCCCCAGATCATGACCTTACTTGGAGATAGGGTCTTTGAGGGGGAATTAAGCTGAAATGGGGTCACTGGGGTGGGCCCTCATCCCTGTGACAGGAGCCGTTAGCAAGGGGGACCTCTGCACAGAGTCGGAGATGCCCACGGGGAGAAGACCGGGTGAAGGGAAGGCAGGAGTCAGGCGAGGCTGCCGTAGGCCTGGGACCTCTGAGGGTTACCAGAAGCCTCCAGAAGCCGTGAGAAGCCAGAGAGCCCGGTGCTGAGCCTGAGGACATCTGGACCTCAGACGCTTGGCCACCTCTTTGCCGGCACGCCCACACGCTCGTTCCCATCCTGGGTGTGTGAGGAATAGTGCCCCGAGCTCGCCTGGGTCCTGCGTGGTGCCCGGGCCTCTCGGGGGCGATGGAGCGTGTTCCGCTCCGGCCACAGCTTCCCGCCCTGCTGTGCATCTAGAGCGCGCCCGGACGCCTGGCCGCAGCTTGGACGTGTTCCCTTGAGTCTCCCGAAGCGCTTCTGCATGGTCCTGTTCCCTGCGGAGCAGCCCTGAAAGGCTGTCACTGTCACCGGGGTCCGTGTGGGGTCACCGTCAGGAGCCCTGTCCCCGTGTGTGCTTTCAGGGCCAACGCCCAGCTTTTCTCTCAGTCCCGGAGTTTTCCTGACGGGAGCTCTGAGCGTCCCCTCGTGCCTCGCCTCCTCCTCTTTCTCCCCGGGCGAGCTCGTTACGGGTCCTCACCCCCACCCCGCGTGCTCAGGGCTCTTCTCAAACCTTCTCGCGAATGAAGCCGGGTCTCCTGGCCCTTGTGGGTCTTGTCATTTACCCTCATTTATGGGATGAGTTCCTTTTTTCTGCAGTTTCTGCTCAGAGTTTGGTCATCTCATTTCACTGATTCTTGCTTCTTTGGGTCACTTCTAATCTGTGGTTTTGATTCTCTCAGTGAAGATGTTTTTAAAACAATGACTGGTTGTTGTTTGTGGACGTTTCACGCAGCAGCGTTTCAAGCTACGGTTTCCCATGCTGGGCAGTGTTCCCGTCCGCGGTGATGCGGATTCTCATTTCCTGGTTTCTTTATGTGGACGTCACCCTCTGCTTTCCGTTCACCTTTAATTTTCCCTGGAACAGTGGGGACCATTCTGTTCTGGCCTGAGTGTGCGCTTGGCCGGCTGTGGATGTTTCTCAGTTCACAGGTTTCCCCTTCCTGAGAGGCTTCTCTTTGTTTCTGTCTGTTCTATTCCAAGAGCAATAGAACCCCCGACGTGACCGAGCCCAGTAAAGGTGTCAGGCTGACAAAGGCTGACAGCGTGCAGGGTGTCCTGGCTTTCCACGAAGGCCCGCCTCCCGCTTCTCCAACGGCGGACCCCTGCTTTTCCCCTGAACTGTGCTCCTTCAGCTCCGGGCAGCCCCGAGTCCCCACCGGGAAGAACCTCGGGCGGAGCTCAGGCTCCGGCTCTGCGTTTTGCTCTGGTCACACACTTCACTGTCTTTTCTGCCCCTGGCTTTCATTGACATTCCCTTCATCTTTGCATCTGGGTTACGGGGTTGGACCTGCCGGGTTGGGGAGTGCTCCGGCCAGGTTACAAGGGCTTATGTGTGTGGTTCTCGGAAGTCCATGCCCCGCGGTCGCCCCGGGTAGGAGCTCCGGCTGCGGTGTGTTCCAGACACCTGCTCCCTCCAGGGATGGGAACTTCCAGAACCGGACACACCTGATGAGCACAAACGTGTGCAAGGCCTACAAAGTAAGGGAAACCACACTTCAACGCTTTTCCCTCTGCAGCAAGCACTCCGTGAAGTTGCCTATGTGGCCGCACTGAGCCCGCCCCAAGCACGCCCTGATTTCTCTCGCTTCCTCTGGAAGCACCTCCTCCCTCCCTTGGCTGTCGGAGCCCCACGTTCTGTGGGGTCCCCCTTGTCCCTGACCCAGAGCGGCTGAGAGGGGCTCCTTCTTTTCCCTCTTTCCTTGTGCACACACTCTCCTGGCAGCCCCCTCCCGGCCTGAGGGTCACCTGCCCCTGGCTCTCATCTCCCCAGGGCCCCAGAGTTATGGACACAGCTGTGCATTCAGCCACTGTGCCCGGATGAACGAGCATCTTGCCTGGCCACCGCCTCACCCCGCGATCTGTCACCACCTCAGGTTTCTATTCTAAGGAAGCCCGCTCCCGTGGCCACCATCCTCGGCCAGTGTCCCTGTTTACTGCCTGCAGGGTCCTCCCTGGCCTGCTGCACCCTCCCTGTCCCTCAGCTGGGGACTTCACCTGGAGCTGTCCCCAGCCCATCCTGTGGGACATCCTTCAGTGGGTTCCCTTTCTCCCTGGAGGGAGCCATCCCATACCTGCCTGTGAGCTACACCTGTCTCCTCCAGGATGGGTCCCTGTGCCACGTCAGGTGCCCCCAGCAGCTTCTGCAAGTTCCTGTGGCCTCGGTCACTCCCGCCTCAGGCAATGAGGCAGGGGTGCGGTGGGGGAGAAGAGGAGAAAAAAGGCAGGGAGGAGTGGAGAGGCACCCGCCCCAGGGGGGACTGGGCGCCCAGCTCCTGGTGGGTGTGGTTGCTGCCGAGGGTCCCTGGCATGGAGGTGGCCATGGAGCCTCACAGACCCTGCAGATGCCTTTCCCCTTAGCCAGGCAGCCAGTCCACGTAGTGGCCCTCACTCCGGGCACCTGCCCGTTTCACAGGGGACGCAGAGCCTGTCTCCACATTGGTCAGGCTGCTCTGCTTCTCCTCCTGGGTCAGGAGGGGGGCTCCGTCTCCTGCTCGAGCACAACCACCCACCTGCTCTCAGCTTTGCTGGCATGATGGCTTTGACCTAGAGCGTCAAGACTCCTGCTTTGGGTCTTCTCCTTTCCACGTGGACATTTGAGCAAGACACTTCCCTTGAAACCCCTAGCTGTGCCTCCAGCATCTCCGCCAGCAGCACTGGGCTCGCAGCTGGAGAATGGGGCCCTGCACTCCAGAGCTGTGTGGCCCTGGGCTCTGATCCCGACATGGGGACAACGGTCTGTAACGGGGACAGTCCCCGTGGTGCATCCTTGTGCTCAGCACCATGTATTGCTGGCCACAAGCCTGTGTCTTCAGCAGCCGGCGTCCACCCTCATGTTCTCACGACGCGGTCTTGGCTGCACCCTCCCCGGCCTCCAGGAGCCGAGCGTCTGCAGCTCCCCCACGAGCCGAGCGTCTGTAGCTCTGCTGCCCCTCTGCTTTCTCCCCTGGTCGGAGAAAACTGGCCTCCTCTCCCACGCAGCTCGGTGCTGCCACGGGAGGCCGGCGGGACAGGCTTAGAGCCCCAGGGCCCTGCCATCCTCCCTGACGGGCAGCTGCAGACCTTGCCCTTCCTGGGGGTTGTGCAGCGTCTGGGAAACTTGACTAGCACTATTTCTATTTAAATATTTCTGGAGTTTATAGAACTAAATCCTGTTTTTAAGAAAAGGAACATATTACTACACCAAAAAGGAGCTGCACTGGCCTCCTCGGGGGTTTTTACTATGCATTTATTTTTAGGATTGTTTGTGTTCCCCTCTGTATCGGGAGTGGTGGTTCTGAGGGTCAGACTGGAATTCATGGGCTCACTCTCTGGCAGTCTGGGGAGCGAAGAACCAATCAACACTCTAAAGACAAAGTAAAATCCAAGATACACAGAGCACTCAGTTTGGATCCCAAGTAGAGCTGAGCACTCCTCCTCCGTAGTGCCCCCCTCTCCTGGGTGTGATGCAGGGGCTCGCCAGGCTGTGGCCGGGCGCGGGGACACGGCGGAGCCCCCAGACAGTGGCTGTGCGTGGGGCGTGGTGGAGGCTTCGCCCTGCATCCGCGGGTTCCCCTTCACACCAGCCAGACTCGGTGTTGTCTGGTGCGCCCAACGGGCTTCCACTTAGAGCTGCTTTTGCAGGGAGGGTTTACACCTTTTCAGGTATGCACTGCTTGGCAACTGAGACAAATTACCATCATTAGTTCCTCTCTCAGGAAAGTGCACATCTCATGCTTGATTGGGAGACTCTAATGAAGAGAATTTAGACAATTCCATGAATACACTCCACACACAATTCCAATTTCAATATGCGCAGTAAAGAATTTTGATTACATAGTTTTTTACCCCGCTACGAAATCCAGGGCTTTAGAGAGACAAAATCATGCTAATTAGGCAGTGTTGAATGGAGAGTCATTTTTCATCAAGGCCGATGCTTCATCAAGAAGCCCATTTCTCAATGGATTTGAGTGAAGCTGTTCATCTTCTCAACCAGAGTCGTACTTCCATTCTGTTCATGGATTCGGTAATGCAGCCTCTACTTTGCATTATGAATCATCACGGGTGCTGAGGCTCGAGGAGGGGCTTGCTGTCCGCTGGGCTGGGGGCATGTGGTCAGCGAGTGGCCCCTGCAACTGCTCCTGCAGGCCTGTCAGACCCGCCCCTCGGGGGGTGGCCCCCTTCTCATGAGAGCAGAGGCCACACGGGTCTTTCTGGCTCCATGTGGGGTGCACACTTGGGGACACTGCTCCCCCCAGCATGCCTGGGCTTGGGTTGGCGGGCTGGTGATGGTGAAGCCGGGATGCAGAGTGCACCTCCCCTCCATAGATGTGCAGGTGACAGCACAAATCTGTGCATATCTGCCAGGCGCTAAAGACCATTGGAAGATTTCTGCCAGGTGATGTGTTTTTCCTAGTCCCCCACCCCCCCCAGAACCTGTGATCTGTGAGCAGGTTAATTCTCTCCTTCCCTTCTTGGGTCTCTTATCTCCCAGCTAAACAGAGGGTCTTGCATTGTGTCCAGCAGCGTCTACTTGAAATATGTGTGTGATCTTCAAAAATGACCTTCAAAAGATGACAGGTGTGCAAATGAGGGGCACTCATGATTACATCTGGCAACTGAAAGAGCAAAGTGGAAGGGGGGAACACGGTCCAGCTGCCCCTCCTACCCGCCTCTCATATGTCCGCCCAGCACCTTGGCCATGATGCTTCTGAATTCTGAGCTCACGGTTCCACTCCGATTTCTGCTTCCGCTTGGTTACAGTTTCCTCCACTATTGACGGGGTCCTCAGGTGCTCCCAGGTGTGAAGCCAGGCGCTCCGAATGCCAGGAAGCACCGTGATTCGACACCTGGCACCAGTGTGCCATCGAGGAGGTCTTGCACCTGCGGGGACAGAGGCACGGCCGGGCTGGGTCTGAGCTCACCAGGCAGATGTTGTGTGAAACGTCAGCAGGAGCCTGGGCCTGAGCCTCCTCACAGGCCAGTCTGTAGCTCCTTCTGTTGCAGGCCGGACGCTGGTGATGCCGAGGTGCCTGGCGCTTGTGCCGCTGACACTGGGTCATTGTCATGTTCTTCCTGGAAAGTGCAATCCGTGGAGAAACAGAGCTAACGCTGTGAACGTGTCCCAGGAAAAGCTGGGAAGGAAGAGGGAGGAGCGGGGAAGTGCAGGGAAGTGTGGGGTGACCGTGGGCTCAGGAGAGCCTGTCATCGTGGACCCGAGCTGCAGTGGACAGATGACACACAGACCTCATACCCGCTGTCTGCAACCACCCCGCATCGGGACTGGGGTCAGAGCGCGGCTGAGTTCTGAGCTCTGAGGGGTAAGGGTGCTCAAAGCTCCCAAGTTTCCGAGCAAACCATGCAGTGCCCGGTTGCGCATTCCGTTACCCGGCCTCCCTCCCATCTGGACTCCCGCACTGCCCTTGCTCACACAGCACTCACAAGTACCAGGAGCCAAACGCACGTTAGCAGTTTGAATGAGCTTTTTACTGAAATCTAATCGATACTTGAAAATACAAAACTTGTACAGTAAACATCCAATATCGTCGCAGAGTAAATACACTGTGATGGCCATTTCTACTGGGCCTCTGGCATGGGGATGAGGCTTTCTGGGGTCCCCCCGGTTGGCTCAGAGACCTCATCGTCTCAGGGGCTGGAGAGCCCAGGAGTGACATCCAGGTGACATCCAGGTGACTTCCAGGTGACACTAGGTGACATCCAGGTGACACACAGGTGATTTCTAGGTGACACCCAGGTGACTTTCAGGTGACTTCCAGTGACATCCAGGTGAAATCCAGGTGAGTTTCAGGTGAATTCCAAGTGACATCCAGATGACATCCAGGTGACATCCAGGTGACACCCAGGTGACACCCAGGTGA
>NW_027397158.1:642577-656028 GCF_003265705.2 Callorhinus ursinus | reverse complement strand
CTTTCAGGTGACTTCCAGGTGACTTTCAGGTGACTTCCAGGTGATATCCAGATGACATCCAGGTGACATCCAGGTGACTTTCAGGTGACTTCCAGTGACATACAGGTGACATCCAGGTGACTTCTAGGCGACTAACGTGACATCCAGGTGATTACCAGGTAACTTTCAGGTCAGTTACATGGAGTCATGTTAAAAATAAACATTCAAAGGGAATCCCAGGGTGCTGTTAGTTCATTTCAGGCATCAGGCTGATTTGCAAGTTAATTTTTGGAACTCATGATACTCCCCATGGGCAAGAACTTCATTTCTTTTAGAAAAATTTCCTCTTTTGCCCTAATTGCTGCATAAATTTTGCTTTACTAAGTGTCAAATGACCTGGGGAAGCTGGAGCCGGGCTGTCATGGAAACTACCAACCCCAGGTGAGCTCCCCACCTACCTGCTGGTGTGTCCGCACTTTGCAGACATGTCCACCTGGTCCTTTCCTCATTCCCTGCTGAATCTTTCACACGACTTCTGTGTTTGGGGCGGATTGTAAGCATTTTCTCTGCTGACAGACAGACAGACAAACACCAGGTGCATGGGATGGCTGCCCCGGCCGTGGCTGACTCAGTGCCGGCAGGACTGCGGGGCCCCTGAGGTGGGTGGGGAAGCTGGCAGCCATCCACCGGGACGTGCAGAAGGAAGACACGGGAGAGTCTGAGAGCATGGCAGGGATCACCACCCTCCACACCAAGGTCTGTGTAGTCCCGCAGCTGTGGTCGAGGGGGACTGGGCCTCCACTAGGACCAGGCAGTGGGCTGAATGCAAGGAGGGACAGAGCCCACGGCTCCATCTGGGAGGATTCACCCAGAGGCCGAGCGGCTCCACGTGCCCACCACCAGCTGCCCCTTGCCCCCACGGGAGACCTCAGGGGAGGCAGAGGTGGAACAGGCACCAGGGTGAGGTGGCTGCAGGGGCAGGGGCGCCTGGTGTAGGCGGGGACCCACGGGCCACCTTGAGCACTAGTGCTCTCTCCCGCCCCTGCCCAGGGTCTGCCTTGTGTACCAGGGCGCGAGCCACTCCGGGGTCTTTGGGTCCCTGCCATCTGCCCTTGGCCGCCTGGGGAGACGGGTGGGCAGGAGGGTGAGGGCCTTCCTGGTGGCGTCTGTGTCTCTCCTGACGGCAGCATCCCGCTGGTGCCTGTGTCTGGCCCACCTCCCTGCTCATGGCTCCCTGGCGGTTGAGGGTGGCCATGGGTAGGTGCCCAGGAGAGCCCTGGAGGCGGAGCCTCTGTATGCACGGTCCTGCAAGGACCCGGGGCGCTGGTCCCCACCTTCCGGCATGTGGGGGGCTGTCTCAGCCAGCCTCCACTGGGCTGGGGGGCCGCTTCCTCCTGATGGAGGAGGTAAGCGTTGGGATGAGCCGTGTCATTCCCACATCTGACAGCACTCAGCACCGCCCCCTCCAGCTTACGCTCCGGCCGGCACGTTAGGGGAGACGGCCCCACGACATGGCCAGGTCTGCGGACCCTTTCCTGGGACACACAGACCCGGGGACCCAGCGGGACCTTCCTCCACCTTGGCACCGTGTGTCCCACCCCATGTGCAGCTCAGCGGGTGTCTCACTCCTTCTTGTCAGAAGCACTGGCCTCTGCGGCGTCCTCCGACGTCCCTCACGTTTCCCCTCCGTCCGCTTGAGAGCAAACACCCGAGCACGCTGCATGAAGACAGTTCTATTTCTGGATCAGTGGTCCTTTTGGATATTTCGTCCGCAGTTCCTCTGGCTGGAGGTGGGTGCTGGGAGGTAGCTGTATTGATATGGTATGGATTATACAGCAGAATGTGAATATCCAGTCATTCAATGTTTGTTAGCAAGTACATAAATGAAAACCGTGTTTGTGGGAGTAAAGAGAGACAGGGCCCCTGGAGCCCCAGGCTGGCTCGGGGAGCCAACCCGGGAACATCAGGTCCGGCGCTTCCCATGGCTGTCCAGGCTTGCTGTGGCCGCTGAGCCTGCCAGGCACCGTGTCTTCCTGCTGAAGCAGACGGCTTGGCCCCGGGCCTGCTGGCCCCGCTGGCTCTCCCGCATCCATCTGAGCTACTGGTTCCTCTGGCCCCTGACTCCCTGCCTTCCTCTCTGCTGCAGCTGGACCATGCTTCTGTCCATTCATCCACTGCCCTCGGGGTCTTCACCCCGCCCACCCCAACGCCGGCCCGCAAACTGCAGCCCGGCTATCGTGGATGCATGGGTGGTGCCCCGGTGTCGGCATCTCAGCCCAGGGTCCCCACCCACCACCTGCCAGTTCACCTTGGGGGTCCGCGTGTGCCCAGACGTTCCAAATCTGTCCTTACGCCATCTTGCTGGTGGCATCCCGGGGAAACCTCGGCCCCAGGTCCCCCCTCCATGCCTGCTCCAGGCCGTTTTCAGGGCTGGAAGAAACACGTGGCCAACCTGTCTGTTCCCACTTTTAACTGGGGCAGGAACTTCCTAGCACAGAGCTAGCGCCTCTGCAAACCTGACACGCTCAGCGCGGGAGGCCAAGCACCTTTCAGCGTCCCCGCACCTCTGCGGGCCCTTCCCCCCGCGTCACCCTTCCCGTGGTCACCAGGAAACGATCAGTGAATTTTTGAACTTTATAGAAATGGAATCATAGAGCATGTATTCTTTTGTTCCTGGTTTATTTTGTAGAACACGCCGTGCGTGGCGTTCAGTCCTCCCCGCTATCGTTCTGCACGCACAAGCCCCTGATCTCAGCCACACAAGATGACTTGCAAATAATCTTTCTTCTTTTTATCCCCTGGAATCACTTGTGTATAATTGGTGGTACTTTTCCCCTTAAGTATTTTGTAGAATTGATCAGGAAAGCGTGTGTGCCTGATGGTGATTTGTGGGAAAGATTTTCATTGTGGATGCATTTCTTTCCTAATTATAGGACAATTCAGATTTTCTCCTGTGTCTACACTGGCAGTTCTCTCTCCCCAAATAGCTTGTTAATTTCCTCTCCAAATAGTCTGTTAATTTCCTCTAAAATTGGATATTTGCTAGGATATGCTATGACCACACTTTCTACTGCAGTAGCTCCTTTTGGAATCTGATGTAAGTCATCTGCTTCCTCTTTGCTGAGTCTTCCCTGGTTTTTTCAAATATCCCACTTCCGGTAGTTTCTCTTGTATGCCATTTTATATTGCATTCCTGTTATTTGGGTTTAATTTATCGTTCTCTTTCAAACTTACAAAGAGATTGTCTAAATCATTGACTTCCTTCCTTCTTCTCTAAGGCTTACATCTCATATCACTGATCATCCCAGACCTACCTCCCGCACCAAAGTACTTTTAAAAAAAATTACTATTTTTCCTATCTTATGAAAATTCTTTCTGAAGTGCAAGGTTCTAGTTTCTTTTGAACAAGATGCTGGAGGAATGTTTACTGTTTTCTGCATGTTCTTCCACAAAGTCAACAAAATCCAAGTTTCTGTCTGGGTCAATCTATTACATAAGCTACTGGGAACAAAACAACGTCCAGGAACCCACTAAGTGTTAAATTGCCCCCAGATCTCAGTACCAGAATGTACCGCAGCTTGTCCCCTGATTGGAGTGTCTGCCTGGAGGACAGGGCTGCTCTGGGGCACCTCACTTTTCCTGTAGGAACACATTCAGGCTGTGTTCAAGCCGATTTTCCAGGCTGCCTTCTTCCATCTGTAAAGGGAAGTGGGATGTGAGAACCCTCTGCCCACACACACACTCCAGAAGCTTCTGAAGGGCACCAGACTCTGTGATGTAGGCTGGTGAAGTGTATCCTACCAGGCTTGGCCACTTGGCATCAGGCTCCAGTGAATTCAGCCGGCACACCTGTCCCGCCCTCTGTGGGTTCTCCCAGGTCCTGGATGCCTTTTCTCTCAGGGTCTCCTTGGCCAGAATTCTTTCTCAACGTGCTCGGCCTGTGTTTTTCAAACAGGACTATGGATCAGAAACCCTTGATCAGCTTGTGAATAGTATGCCTGGCCTGCACCTCCTCCCACTGCCCCTCCACGCCCAGCCGGGCTTCTGTCTGCAGGTGCTTCTCATGTGCCTGTTGGTGTCCTCAGAGGAAGCTGAACCCGGTCTGCCGCTGCGATCCCCACTGGTCATGAGACCTGGAGCGTGCTCCTCAGGACCCCGGCCCCTGCCTTGGTAACCTGGCAGTGCCCATCATGGGCTTTGACTGAGTGGACACTGGGAAGGAGATATTACTGTTCCTTTTGTATACCATTCTAAAGGGTAACAACTGTTAGTGTAGACTTCATTCTCACACACACATACTAAAATAAATAAAACAATCAAACACAAAGAAACAAAGCAAGCACAGAGGTTTGACTGCATTCATATTGTTCTTTGTCTTTCTCCCATGCTTGAATGCTGATCTGTTTTCATCACAATTCAAGCATGCAGTTCTGAAGATTACATTTATTTTGCTGAAAGTGCATTTAAAAATTGTAATCCGACTGGATTGATCCATTAGAGCTTCTTTCTTTTGGACAATAAAACTTCCTACCTTATGAGGTTTTTGTGAGATTTCTAAATTAATTAAGAATATTTTGTATGACATAGCTCAACCTGCTAGCTCTAGATAAAGTGCTGAGAGTTATACTCTTTGGACTCTCACCAAAAAATACCACTGCCAAAAACTCCCTTCTCTCCATCTTCTCAGAAGAACCTTTTCCAGACACAATCTGCTTGGGTGATGATGATGGTGGTAATGATGATGATGGTGATGATGATGATGATGATGATGATGGTGATGGTGGTGATGGTGATGATGGTGATGGTGATGATGGTGTTGATGATGGTGGTGATGGTGATAATGATGGTGATGATGATGATGATGGTGGTGGTGATGGTAATGGTGGTGATGGTGATGGTGGTGATGGTGATGATAGTGATGGTGATGATGATGATGGTGTTGATGGTAATAATGATGATGATGATGGTGATAGTGATGATGTGATGGTGATGATGGTGATGGTGGTGACGATAATGGTGGTGATAGTGATGGTGATGGCGGTGATGGTGATGATGATGGTGGTGATGGTGATGATGGTGATGATGGTGATGATGGTGGTGATGGTGATGATGGTGATGATGATGGTGATAGTGATGATGTGATGATGATGATGATGGTGGTGATGGCGATGATGGTGATGATGGTGATGGTGGTGATGATGGTGATGGTGGTGATGATGATGGTGATGATGGTGATGGTGGTTGTGATGACATTTACAGGTAATGATGATGATATCTTACCAATATGGGTTTCATAATAATCCTCTTAGGTAAGTACTGTCATTGTCCATGTTTAATGTCATGTTCAGTCCATTCTCCTGAGGTCTCCTCAGTGTCTGTCAATTCAGAGCTGAGTAAACTGAGGCCCAGAGACACAGGGAGGGTTTCTGCCCAAGGTCACAAGGGCAGTGAGTGAAGCTTGATACACTCTTAGACTGTTCAGCTCCTGAGTTCCGAGCTCATTTTTTAAAGAAGATTTTATTTATTTGAGAGAGAGAATGTGTGCCCATGCAAGCAGGGGGAGGGGCAAGAGAGAGGGAGAAGCAGGCTCCCCACTGAGCAGGGAGCCCCGACCTGGGGCTTGATCCCAGGACCCTGAGATCATCACCTGAGCCAAAGTCAGATGCTTCACCAACTGAGCCACCCAGGTAGCCCCGGAGCTCATTTTTGTTTTGAATCAGAAAATCCCAGGAGGATGATCAGATTTACATGTGTTGTCAGGAAGCAAAGTGAGATCTGAGCCTGTGACCAATTAAATTAAACAAAATGTCTGCTGGTCCTTATGGGGTCAGACGGGTGGGAAGTAAGGGCAGAGCTTGGGAGGGACTGTTCCTAAGCTGGGCATCAGGGTGGCTCCTCGTGGCCACGGCTGATGGTTCCTTGGCTCCACATGCCTCTCAAGACTTGAGAGTGTGGGCAGCCCAGAGCAGCCGGGACCCGTCTCCTCAGAGGTGGTTTAGGAGTTTATGGCATTTTCAGAGTGTGGTTCTGACATCTTGAACCTGTGACCCCCAAATATATGACCTCTGACCAGGGTTCCACTTGGTCCACTGCCCTTCCTGCTTGTCTAGGAGGATAGTGTACCTCAGATCTCATGGGCTCATTACAGTTAAGATTCTTTTTCAATGAGTTTTGCCCTAAAATTAGATTAGTGATGATAGGAAGTAAGGGAGAAGAGCTTTTAGAGGTGGTGATAATTTTTACTGGAAACAAGCAATTCTTAGAGAAGCTTCAGAAGAATGTTTCTTGCTATTTAAATGATGATAATAAGTTTATGTGTGTTTCTCCTTAAGCTTCTTATTAAAATATTAATTCCTCTGATTATGCACATGAGCTAAACCTTAGAACCACAAAATATCCGCATTGCGGTTTGTCTTTTATTTTGTCTGAAAAAAAATACAGAGCATGCTGTTTTGAGTCTGTATCAGACTATGACTTGGTCAGGGCCCTGTATCAGAGGCCAGAGTCCCCCCGGGGCTGGCCAGACATGGCCTCAGAGCACCTGCCTCTACAGGGTAGCATCCTGAGTCTGTCACCCAGGGCGCCCCCTGGCCCTTGACTCCCCGAGGCAGGCACCACAACAACATTTGTGGCAAGAGATAATTTAGATAGATAGAAATCATGGTGCACTGAATCAGAGAGATTCTGGAGAGGGCATAAATGAGCATTTATTTTCATATTGCAAGCTTGCAGATACATCTGATTTAAAAATGCATTTATCAACATCACTGGACATCAGGGAAATGCAAATGAGAGCCACAATGAGATACCACCTCACACCTGTGAGAATGGCTACCCTCAGAAAGACAAGAAATAGTGAATATTGGCGAAGATGTGGAGAAAAGAACCCTCATGCACTGTTGGTGGGAATGCAAAGTGGTGCAGCTGCTGTGGAGAACAGTACAGAGGACCCCCCAAATTCAAAATAGAACTACGCTATGATCCAGCAATTCCACTCTTGGGGCCATATCAGAAGAAAGGGAAACACCACCTCGAAAACATACCTGCACCCCCACGTTCACTGCAGCCTTCCTTAGAGCAGCTGAGACATGGAACCAACCCAAGAGACCATCGATGGCCAAGAGATGAAGAAGCTGTGGCGTGTATAGAATGGAATATTACTCAGCCATAAAAAATGAAGAGACCCTACCATTTGTGACAACACGGATGGACTTTGAGGGCATTGTGCTACGTGAAATGATTCAGACAAGGACTCAGACTGTCTGATCTCACTTAGGTGTGGACTGCAGTAAACAGGAACAGACACAGACCCAGCTCACGGAAACAGTGACGAGATATGGCTCCCGGAGGTGTGGATGGGGAGTGGGAGTGGGAGGAAGGTGGTGGAATGCACAGCCTCTGGCTATAGCCACGCACCAGGGATGCGATGGGCACTGTGGCTGATGTTGCTGTGGGATTTTGGGAAGCTGCTAGAACGTACGTCTGAAGAGTTCTCACCAAAGGACAATTGTTTTCTCTTCTTTCTTTTCATTTATTGTATCTGTAGAGAACATGGATGTTAGCGGAGCCTGCCGTGTGACTATTTTACAATATATGTAAACCACACCATCACGCCTTAAATGTACACAGTGATGTGTGTCAATTATTTCTCAATAAAACCGGAAAAAGTACATTTACATAGCAACAAAGAAATATTCTATGCTTTTTAGGTAAAGCTAAATATTTTGAGCAGTGCAATATACATGCTTGATAAAGCAGAAAGGGGGAGATGTGATTTGGTGGTAAATCAAATGCTTTCCTAGTTTCTAAGGTGTTACTATGTGTGAGACTATGTGTTTCATTTTATACTATGTAATTACCTGATACTGTTTTATTGTTGATTTGATTAAAGAGTCCTGTTCATGCATTAGTTAGTAGCAGCTGCTTGCTTCGATTTGGGGCGTCCAGGTTCATGGGAGCTGCCCTGATATGAACCCCTTTGGTTTTGGATTTTTCCCGAGGGGCATGATTTTATCTCCTTGGTGTCACACCCTCCTGCTTGGTAATGGACGACTCTGTCACCGGGCGGTGCGCCCACCGGTTAACCGGGTCCCTGTGTGGGACAGACTCAGATGCTGGGTGGTGGGTGTTGTGGATCCGTCATTATCCCAGAGTGGTAAGCCATGCTGACTGCCCACGCTCCGTCCAGAGCCTCAGCACTGCCCTAGCAAGGTGCTCGATTTGGTGGACACAGCTTTAGATGTGAAAACACCATTCTCAGGAAACGGGACTGAGTAGTATCACAAATCCAGCATCTATAACAAGCTCCTCTTTGACTTTACTTCTAGGGGTTGGGGGTGCAATTTTGTATTAGAGACCCTCTACTGAGTAACTGGGTTGAAGCAAAAACAAACAAGGAAATCTCATGGAAATCCAAGCCAGAGCCCATTTGTATAAAGTGCAAGACTCTGAAATGAAAGGGTTAACAGATAGACCCTGACCATATCACGATTATCAAAGCATCCATGTTATCAAAATGGAAAAGTTGATGCTATTTCTGTATAAGTCATTGTCTGAACCAGCTATGCGCATGGACCCAACCTCGATGACCAAGGGTTTGACATTCATCCTATTGATATGTCGAAACAGACTTGTTAGCCTTAAGCAGAAAACAGATACATTTTTGTCCAAAGCAGAACTGGCAAAGCTCCGAAGCTAGAATGAAAATAGAAGTAGGAATTTTTAATGCATATTGTTCTCTAATACTTTTGCATTTCTATTCATCAGCTAATACAATTACAAAGTATTACCTCAAGACTTATTATAAAAACACATCATTTGTGTACCATCTAATGTAAATTTAAAAAGTTTAATTTAGTGATGCAGAAAGTGAATTCTATCTGTGTTCAGGAAATGATTTTAATAAAATGTCTCATCATTGGTTATGTTTTATGCAGTACAGCAGGGTAAATGGATGTTCAGATGAGGTCTTGGTGAGTATGTTGATCATATAAAACAATTAATATGGACTTGGCAAGGGTAGGATTGGACTGACCTTGGGGTTTTTAGAAGCATCTGTTTCGTGGAGGAGGAAGCAGAATGTGATGTTCCTTAAATTGTAGAACTTAGAAGGAAGGTGTTTTTTTAAATGAAGAAGAGGGTGTCTTTAAGCATTTGAAGATAAATCCCATAAGTTGCTAAAGAGCTAAGTTAATCTGGCTAATTGCCATCTGTGTGGTATTTTGTTGTCTGAGGGTGTTTTTCAGCATGCGTTAAGACAGCAGGATTTGTAATCTATGTATCTTCAGTTAAAAGGGCGTGTTTCCCTGCCAACATCCCTAGATCATGTCTGAACAGCACCTACTATTAGGGATGAGAGAATCATATGCCCCCAGGGCAAGATGTGGTACCAGATTGCAAGACCTGGGGCTGGTGAGCCAGCCGTGGCCACTCGATGTTGTAGTTGAAGAACCCAGAAATGAGGTATCAATGTGCGGGTGTCCAGAATAGCACCGAGGGGGTGGAGAAGGCTTCCCCTCGTCTCCACCCCCCAAACACAGCCCATCAGCCCAGCACCCCTGAGTCCTGCACCCACAAGAGCCTTGGAGACTTGCTGGACAGGGGAGCCTGTCTGCATTCCCTCACTTGCTCTGATCTCTATGTCAGGAGCTCCTGGAGATGAGAGGCTCAAGAGAGTCTCCACATCACTGTTTTCCTGCCCTGTGGCTTCCCTGAGCACCTAACTGTCTCTCTGCTTGAATACGTGCCAAGGGGGGCAGGGCAGGGGTCCATGGTCGAGAGACAGCGCCGTCAAAAACAGTAGTCCCCCACACAGCCTTTCTCATCTCTTTATGAGGCAGTCATGCTGATTGCCAGACAATTTCAGGCCCCGGACAAACACACTGAGTGTGCGCTGGGCCAAGTTTGTGCGGATGCTGGTCTATACTATGGAACAATCTAGAAGGGACGTGCTGGTCTGGGACATATAGGTGTGACTCTGGCACAAGCAGGATGTGCTGTTTCAGAAGGAACTGGGGGTGGGTGGCCTCAGTGAGTGGCAGGGGGACGGTGCCCTCAGGACAAGCTCGTCCTTCCGTAGGCACTTGGGGACACAGGGTGGAAAGGAGGAAGCTAGAAACAGAATCCCAGCAATGCAGATCTCAAGAACATAGAAGAAGGAACGATATGTATTCGGGCTGAAACTGGAATAGTGGTAAAATTTAAGTAATAAAAGGAAGCTAGTATGAACATCTTTCTGAAAATAAATGTGAAAATTTGGATGAAGTAGTTAATTCCTTGACAAACATAGCTTGCAAAAATTGACAGGATAACAAATTGGTATTGAAATCCTCTTCTATTAAAGATATTGAATCAATAAGTTAAAACCTTGCAAAGAAAACCCCATTACACCCTAGGCCCCTGGCCCTGCTGCTGAATTCCAAAATACCTTTAAAACAATAACATAAACCTGTCAGAAATCTTTCTGTATTATAGGAAAAGAGATAAAAATTCCTTGTTTGCTTTAAAGGTCAGCATAATCTTAATTCCACAACTTGTCAAGGACAAGGGCTTTATGAAAGGAAAATGAAAGATTCATATCATTCACTAACATAATTACAAATGTACAAAATGTTAATAGACTGAATCCAGCTCTGCACGTATGCATGCACGAGTTTCTCTGTGTCTACATCTAATCTATACAATACATCATGACTAATTTAGGCTTATTCCAGAAATGCAAAGTTTGTGGATCATTAACAAGTTGATGAAACTTCAGTTTCTAATTCAGCATGTAAGGCACCTGGAGTCATCACTTCACCCTAATAACAAACTGAAAAATGGAAAGTTTTACTGAGATATGTCAGAGGACAGAGGCCACGGGGCAAACCATGGCCCCCAAGTCAGAGGGACAGACAGGCAGAGTCCTCATCAGAGCAGAAACCCAGAAGGAGAAACCTCCATGGGAACCAGCACCAGGCAGAGAACCCTGAACTATAACTGGTGAGTTGCTGGAGCTTCATGTGGACAACTCTGAGTTAAAAACTCCAGGGGGACCCAACCGTAGGGGCCCCCACACTTGTGTGGATTTTACTTTCAGGATCCCTAACAAGTGCTCACAGTGCACGTGGAAGAAAAATCCCCTAGTGCTTCCTGCATCGGAAGGGGAAAGGAGCATTCTGAAGGATGCCAGCCCTGTGTTCTCACCACACCGGCCCTCAGGAGAAGCTACTTACCAGAGCCTGACCTGCTGGGCACCATCAGAGCCTAACTGACCCTGGTGGAAGGGAGCACTGAGCTCCAGCACCCCTAGATGTCCTGTCCCACTTATAGGCAAAAACACCTGAGAGGTACTTGTGAGGTTTGTAGTCACAGGCACAGGCTCACCAAAAGATTAAGAGGTACAGACGTCCAATTATAGAATAAATAACACACAGGGAGGAAGAGTACAGCATAGGGAATATAGTTAATTATATTATAATAAGTTTGTATGGTGACAGATGGTGATGGTGCTTATGATGATGAGCATTACCTAATGCACAGACTCCTCCCATCACTATGTTGTACACCTGAAACTAATATAACATTGTACGTCAACCATACTTCAATAAAAAGAAGACTGAGTCCTCATCAGAGGCTAGAGAACACTTCCCCCAACCATACCTCACCACATCACTAAAAGCCTATTTACAGCAGTTCCTTTCACCTGGTATATCATGTTTGCCTTTCGACAAAATCAACAAGGCATACTAAAGACAATAAACACAACGTGAAGAGACAGAGCAAAATCCGACCCAGACCCAGATAGGGTAGGGATGTGGGAATTACCAGACTATGGAGTTGAGCGACTGTGATTAATTAGGTAAGAATGCTAGTGGAAGAAGTCAGCAAAATGCAGGAATGGATGTGGGTGATGCAAGCGGAAAGATGGAAATTCTAAAAAGAATCAAAGAGAAATTCTAGAGATCAACACTGTAACAGAAATGAAGAGTGCCTTCGTTGGGCTTATTAGGAGGCTGGAAGAAAAAAATCTCTGAGCTTGAGGATAAGTCAATAAAAACTTCTAAAACTGAAAAGGAAAGAGATTCCCCCCTCCCCCCCAAAAACCCCCAGAACAGAATATCCAAGGACTGTAGACCAACTACAGAAGGCATGACATATGCACAATGGAAACACCAGAAGAAGAGAGAAAGGAGCAGGAGGAATATTTGAAGCAATAATGACTGAAATTTCCCCAAATTAGTGTCAGACACTAAACCATGGCCCCAGGGAGCTCAGAACATGCCCAGCAGGGTAGATGCCAATAAAACAAAACCAAAAGCTACACCTAACGCATACTGCACTCAAACTGCAGAAAATCAAAGGTAAAGATAAAGTCTTGAAAGAAGTTAAAGGAAGGAAAACCCACTTTACTTATAGAGGAATAAAAATTAGATCTGATTTCGCAGAAATCATGTACCTTAGAAGAGACAGTGGAGAGGGAAAAAATCCAGCCACCCAGGATTCTGTACACCACAAAATTATCCTTCAAAAGTGAAGGAAAGATAAAGATGTTCTCAGATAAACAAAGGTTAAAGAAATCTGTTGTCATTAGATTTCCATTCTAGAAATGTTGAAAGAAATTCTTCAGGGAGGAAGAAAGTGACATAGATCAGAAACCTGGATCTATTCACTACATCTGCATCTTTGGGGTAAATACCTAGCTAACTGAACATAATAATAAAGAAATTGTATGTGAAAGTACTTTAAAAAAAAGAAAAAGAATAAGAAAAAAAAGAAACCTGGGTCTACATAGAAAAAGGAATTTGTAAATGCAGGTAAAATAAGTTGCTTTTCTTATTCTTTTAAAAAATTTTTTTTATTGTTATGTTAATCACCATACATTACATCATTAGCTTTTGATGTAGTGTTCCATGATTCATTGTTTGTGCCGAACACCCAGATGCTCCACGCAGAATGTGCCCTCTTTAGTACCCATCACCAGGCTAACCCATCCCCCCACCCCCTTTCCCTCTAGAACCCTCAGTTTGTTTTTCAGAGTCCATCGTCTCTCATGGTTTGTCTTCCCCTCCGACTTACTTCCCCTTCTTCTTTTTTTTCTTAACATATATTGCATTATTTGTTTCAGAAGTACAGATCTGTGATTCAACAGTCTTGCACAATTCACAGCGCTCACCATAGCACATACCCTCCCCAATGTCTATCACCCAGCCACCCCATCCCTCCCACCCCCCACCACTCCAGCAACCCTCAGTTTGTTTCCTGAGATTAAGAATTCCTCATATCAGTGAGGTCATATGATACATGTCTTTCTCTGATTGACTTATTTCACTCAGCATAACACCCTCCAGTTCCATCCACGTCATTGCAAATGGCAAGATCTCATTCCTTTTGATGGCTGCATAATATTCCATTGTGTGTATATACCACCTCTTCTTTATCCATTCCTCTGTTGATGGACATCTTGGCTCTTTCCACAGTTTGGCTATTGTGGA
>NW_027397158.1:633174-642477 GCF_003265705.2 Callorhinus ursinus | reverse complement strand
ACTGTTTTCCAGAGTGGTTGCACCAGCTTGCATTCCCACCAACAGGGTAGGAGGGTTCCCCTTTCTCCGCATCCCCGCCAACATCTGTCGTTTCCTGACTTGTTAATTTTAGCCATTCTGACTGGTGTGAGGTGGTATCTCATGGAGGTTTTGATTTGGATTTCCCTGATGTCGACTGATGTTGAGCACTTTTTCATGTGTCTGTTGGCCATTTGGATGTCTTCTTTGGAAAAATGTCTGTTCATGTCTTCTGCCCATTTCTTGATTGGATTATTTGTTCTTTGGGTGTTGAGTTTGGTAAGTTCTTTATAGATTTTGGATACTAACCCTTTATCTGATATGTCATTTGCAAATAGTTTCTCCCATTCTGTCGGTTGTCTTTTGGTTTTGTGGACTGTTTCTTTTGCTGTGCAAAAGCTTTTTATCTTGATGAAATTCCAATAGTTCATTTTTGCCCTTGCTTCCCTTGCCTTTGGCGATGTTTCTAGGAAGAAGTTGTTGCGGCTGAGGCTGAAGAGGTTGCTGCCTGTGTTCTCCTTTAGGATTTTGTTGGACTCCTGTCTCACGTTTAGGTCTTTCAAGCATTTGGAGTCTATTTTTGTGTGTGGTGTAAGGAAATGGTCCAGTTTCATTCTTCTGCATGTGGCTGTCCAATTTTCCCAACACCATTTGTTGAAGAGACTGTCTTTTTGCCATTGGACATTCTTTCCTGCTTTGTCAAAGATGAGTTGACCATAGAGTTGAGGGTCCATTTCTGGGCTCTCTATTCTGTTCCATTGATCTATGTGTCTGTTTTTGTGCCAGTACCATACTGTCTTGATGATGACAGCTTTGTAATAGAGCTGGAAGTCCAGAATTGTGATTGCTTTTCTTTTTCAACATTCCTCTGGCTATTCGGGATCTCTTCTGGTTCCATACAAATTTTAGGATTATTTGTTCCATTTCTTTGAAAAAAGTGGATGGTATTTTGATGGGGATTGCATTGAATGTGTAGATTGCTCTGGGTAGCATTGACATCTTCACAATGTTTGTTCTTCCAATCCATGAGTATGGAACGTTTTTCCATTTCTTTGTGTCTTCTTCAATTTCTTTCATGAGTATTTTCTAGTTTTCTGAGTACAGATCCTTTGCCTCTTTGGTTAAATATATTCCCAGGTATCTTATGGTTTTGGGTGCAATTGTAAATGGGATCGACTCCTTGATTTGTCTCCCTTCTGTCTTGTTGTTGGTGTATAGGAATGCCACTGATTTCTGTGCATTGATTTTATATCCTGCTACTTTACTGAATTCCTGTATGAGTTCTAGCAGTTTTGGGGTGGAGTCTTTTGGGTTTTCCACATACAGTATCATATCATCTGCAAAGAGTGAGAGTTTGACTTTCTCTTTGCCAATTTGGATGCCTTTGATTTCTTTTTGTTGTCTGATTGCTGTGGCTAGGACTTCTAATACTATGTTGAGTAGCAGTGGTGAGAGTGGACATCTCTGCCGCGTTCCTGACCTTAGGGAAAAAGCTCTAAGCTTTTTCCCATTGAGAATGATATTTGCTGTAGGTTTTTCATAGATGGCTTTTATGATATTGAGGTAGGTACCCTCTATCCCTATACTCTGAAGAGTTTTGATCAAGAAAGGATGCTGTACATTGTCAAATGCTTTTTCTGCATCTTTTGAGAGGATCATATGATTCTTGTTCTTTCTTTTGTTAATGTATTGTATCACGTTGATTGACTTGCGAATGTTGAAAAACCTTGCAGCCCAGGGATAAATCCCACTTGGTCATGGTGAATAATCCTTTTAATGTACTCTTGGATCCTATTGGCTAGTATTTTGGTGAGAATTTTTGCATCCATGTTCATCAAGGATATTGGTCTGTAATTCTCCTTTTTGATGGGGTCTTTGTCTGGTTTTGGGATCAAGGTAATGGTGGCCTCATAAAATGAGTTTGGAAGCTTTCCTTCCATTTCTATTTTTTGGAACAGTTTCAGGAGAATAGGTATTAATTCTTCTTGAAATGTTTGGTAGAATTCCCCTGGGAAGCCATCTGGCCCCGGACTTTTGTTTGTTGGGAGATTTTTGATGACTGCTTCAATTTCCTTAGTGCTTATAGGTCTGTTCAGGTTTTCTATGTCTTCCTGGTTCGATTTTGGTAGTTGATACATTTCTAGGAATGCATCCATTTCTTCCAGGTTATCTAATTTGCTGGCATAGAGTTGCTCATAATATGTTCTTATAATTGTTTGTATTTCTTTGGTGTTGGTTGTGATCACTCCTCTTTCATTCATAATTTTGTTGATTTGGGTCATTTCTCTTTTCCTTTTGTTAAGTCTGGCCAAGGGTTTATCAATCTTGTTAATTCTTTCAAAGAACCAGCTCCCAGTTTCGTTGATCTGTTCTACTGTTCTTTTGGTTTTTATTTCATTGATTTCTGCTCTGATCTTTATTATTTCTCTTCTCCTGCTGGGTTTAGGCTTTATTTGCTGTTTTCTCTCTAGCTCCTTTAGGTGTAGGGTTAGGTTGTGTATTTGAGACCTTTCTTGTTTCTTGAGAAAGGCTTGTATTGCTATACTTTCCTCTCAGGACTGCCTTTGCTGTATCCCAAAGATTTTGAACAGTTGTGTTTTCATTTTCATTGGTTTCCATGAATTTTTTTAATTCTTCTTTAATTTCCTGGTTGACCCATTCATTCTTTAGTAGGATGCTCTTTAGCCTCCATGTATTTGAGTTCTTTCCGACTTTCCTCTTGTAATTGAGTTCTAGTTTCAAAGCATTGTTGTCTGAAAATATGCAGGGAATAATCCCAATCTTTTGGTACCGGTTGAGACCTGATTTGTGACCTAGGATGTGATCAATTCTGGAGAATGTTCCATGGGCACTAGAGAAGAATGTGTATTCCGTTGCTTTGGGATGGAATGTTCTGAATATGTCTGTGAAGTCCATTTGGTCCAGTGTTTTAAAGTCTTTTTAAAGTCTTTATTTCCTTGTTGATCTTTTGCTTAGATGATCTGTCCATTTCAGTGAGGGGGGTGTTAAAGTCCCCCACTATTTATTATTGTATTGTTGTCAATGTGTTTCTTTGCTTTTGTTATTAATTGCCTTATATAATTGGCTGCTCCCATGTTAGGGGCATAGATATTTACAATTGTTAGATCTTCTTGTTGGATGGACCCTTTAAGTAGGACATAGTGTCCTTCTTCATCTCTTATTACAGTCTTTGTTTTAAAATCTAATTTGTCTGATATAAGGATTGCCACCCCAGCTTCCTTTTGGTGTCCATTAGCATGGTAAATGGTTTTCCACCCCCTCACTTTCAATGTGGGGGTGTCTTGGGTCTAAAAGGAGTCTCTTGCAGACAGCATATGCATGGGTCTTGTTTTTTAATCCAATCTGATGGCCTGTGTCTTTTGATTGGGGCATTTAGCCCATTTACATTTAGGGTAACTATGGAAAGGTATGAATTTAGTGCCATTCTATTGCCTGTAAGGTGACTGTTACTGTATATTGTCTGTGTTCCTTTCTGATCTATGCTGCTTTTAGGCTCTCTCTTTGCTTAGAGGACCCCTTTCAATATTTCTTGGAGGGCTGGTTTCGTGTTTGCAAATTCCTTTAGTTTTTGTTTGTCCTGGAAGCTTTTTATCTCTCCTTCTATTTTCAGTGACAGCCTAGCTGGGTATAGGATTCTTGGCTGCATATTTTTCTCGTTTAGTGCTCTGAAGATATCATGCCAGTCCTTTCTGGCCTGCCAGGTCTCTGTGGATAGGTCTGTTGCAAATCTAATGTTTCTACCATTGTAGGTTACATATCTCTTCTCCTGAGCTGCTTTCAGGATTTTCTCTTTGTCTGTGAGACTTGTAAGTTTTACTATTAGATGTTGGGGTGTTGACCTATTTTTGTTGATTTTGAGAGGGGTTCTCTGTGCCTCCTGGATTTTGATGCCTGTTTCCTTCCTCACATTAGGGAAGTTCTCTGCTATTATTTGCTCCAATATACCTTCTGCCCCCCTCTCTCTTTCTTCTTCTTCTGGGATCCCAATTATTCTAATGTTGTTTCGTCTTATCATATCGCTTATGTCTCGAATTCTGCCCTCGTGATCCTGTAGTTGTTTCTCTGTCTTTTTCTCAGCCTCTTTATTTTCCATCATTTAGTCTTCTATATCGCTGATTCTCTCTTCTGCCTCATTTATCCTAGCATTTAGTGCCCCCATTTTTTATTGCACCTCATTAATAGCCTTTTTGATTTCGACTTGGTTAGATTTTAGTTCTTTTATTTCTCCAGAAAGAGTTTCTCTAATAACTTCCACGCTTTTTTCAAGCCCAGCTAGTATCTTTAAAGTCATGATTCTGAACTCTAGGTCTGACATCATACTAATGTCCGTATTGAGTAGGTCCCTGGCAGACGGTACTACCTCTTGTTCTTTTTGCTGAGGTGATTTTTTTCATCTTGTCATTTTGTCCAGAGGAGAATAAATGAATGAGAGAACAAAATGCCAACAGGTTAACAATGTCCCCAGAAAATATACTCTATACAAATCAGAAAAGACCTGAAACCAGGGGAAAAGAAAGGGAAAGAAAGAAAAAAGCAAGAGGAAAAGAAAAAGAAAAAGATAAAAGCAAACAAAAACAGAACAAAAAAACCAGAATATGATCAAATATGATCAGGCTAGTGCATAGATCAGTGTCACAGACTAGATTTTGGGTGTATTTTGGTCTGTTAGAAGAAAGTGCCTCCTAAAATTTTAAGGGAAGAAAGACTTATATATGTACAAAATAAGGGTTGATACAATGAAGGGATGAAAGATGACTGTAAAGATGAAAATTATAAAAGATTTTATAAAAGGAATCGATAAGATAAGAAGTTGTTTGAAAAAAGGAAGAAGATTTAAAAAAATAGAAAAAAAAGGGAGAGAATGTGATCAGGCCGGAAACTAGAACAAAGAGATACACTAGTAATTTAGGGTATATTTTGATCTGTTAGAAGAAACTGTATCTCAAAATTTTAAAGAGAGAACAACTTATATATATATGCCAAAAATAAGGGTAACTACTATGAAGGGATAAAATATTATGACTTTAAAAATGAAAAATAAATTTTTTTTTTATAAAGGGATTGATAAGATGTTGGTTGAAAAAGGGAAAAAGAAAAATTAAAAAAACAGTTAAAAAATTAACTTTGAAAAACTAATGAATCATGGTAAAAAAGCCAAGAATTCTCTGTGCAGTATTCCCCTAGCGCTGGAGTTCTCCCGTTCTCCTTGATCGGTAAACTTGGTTTTGGCTTGCTGGCTGTTCGTGCTGATCTTCTGGGGGAGGGGCCTGTTGCCGTGGTTCCCAAATGTCTTTGCCGGAGGCGGAATTGCCCCGCCCTTGTCGGTCTGGGCTAAGCAATCTGTTCGGGTTTGCTCTTGGGAGCTTTTGTTTCATGCAAGCTCTCGGTAGAGCCTTGGAGGACCAGAGTGAAAATGGTGGCCTCCCAATCTCTGCCCGGAGGAGCCGAGAACTCTGGGCCCCGCTCCTCAGTGCGTCCCCAGAGAAAAGCAGTCACTCCCGTGTCCCCGGTCTCCGGCCGCACTCCGTGCTCACCCGGCCTGTGACTGAGTGTTCTATCTCTGGCTCCCGACCCCGTGTGGAGTCTCCAAACCCAGCAGATCCCTGAGGTGCGCTCCCGTGCCGCTCCTCCCGGGGGTGGAAGGGGAGTCTCCCCGGATCTGCTGCTTGTTGGGTCCGTGCTGCAGGAGCAGTGGCCCGACTGTGCCGCGGATCACAGTTTATGGCAACCCCGAGCTGATTGAGAGCTCTTACCTCGGCTCCATCTCTGTAGCCGGCTTCCCTGCTCCGATACCTGGGAGCTCTGCTGCACTCAGTCACCCCCGGTCTTTCTTGACCCCAAGGGTCTTGAGACCACACTGTCCCGTGAGGGTTCCACCCCCAGCTTAGCCACTGGAGCGATGTCCCTCAGCAGAGCCGACTTCTAAAAGTTCTGATTTTTGTGCTCCGCGGCTCTATCACTTGCCAGAAGCGGCCGATGGAGGCCCCCTCCCCCGCCGTCTATCCTCCCGAATATCGCCTCGGATTCACTTCTCTGCACGTCCTACCTTCCAGTAAGTGGTCGCTTCTCTGTTCAGAGAGTTGTTGCTACTCTCTTCTTTGATCTCCTGTTGAGTTCGTAGGTGTTCAGAATGGTTTGATCCCTATTCAGTTGAATTCCTGAGACCAGACGAAATCCAGGTCTCCTACTCCTCTGCCATCTTGCTCCGCCCTCGGTTTTCTTATTCTTAATGGCTCTAACAGATAATAGCTTCCTGGATTAAGGGTGCTGGCATATGCTTCTGTATGATTGAGATGGACACCAGCGATAGTATCAGGAACAGGAAGGACAGATCAGGAGAGCTATGCTTTAATAAGGAATTAGCGCTGCTGCTGAAACAGTGTCTTTCTACTTGCTACTGGGCTCGGATTAGTTGTAGATACTGTAAACTCTAGGGCAACTACTAAAAACAGAAATATACCAATATGCTGAGGAAGGAGAGAAAATGAAATAATGTGAAACGCATTTAAAAATACAAAAGCCAGAAGAATAGTGAAAAAAAAATAGGAACAAAGGATAAGAGCAAAAACCAGAAAAGAGTAACCAATATGGTGAATATTAATCTACCTGTATCAGTAATGACTTTAAACATCAATGGTCTAAGTACATCAATTAAAAGATGAAGACTGTCACAGTAGATAAAAAGCTGAGACCAAGTATATATTGTTGACAAGAAACCTGCTTTAAATATAAAGACACACGTGGATTAAAAGAAAATAAATGGAGAAAGATAGACCATGCTAAGACTAACCAAAAGCAAGTGAGAACTGCTATATTAATTTCAGACAGAGCAGACTTCAGAGCAAAGGAAGTTATCAGGGATGAAGAAGGGAATTACACAGGGACAAAAGGATCAATTCTTCAAGAAAACATGACAATCCTTAATGTTGACACACCTAACAACAGAGCATCAGCCTGTGTGAGGCAAACACTGAGAACTGCAAGGAGACATAGACGAATCCACTATTATAGCTGGAGATTTCAATACCCACCTGTCAGAAATGGACAGATACAGCAGGCAGAGAAGTAGTATAGGTATAATTGAACTTAGCATCATTGATCAACTGTATGTAACTGATGTCTACAGACTACTCATTTAACAATAGCAGAACACACATTCTTATCAAGCTCATGTGGAACATTCACCAGAATAGATCACATTCTGAGCCATAAAACCCAGCCAAACAGATTAAAAATCATATAAAGCATGTGGTGTCTGCTTTCACACCACAGTGGAATAACAAGCAAATCCCAAATTATGTGGAGATTAAACAACACCCCTCTAAATAACACATGGGTAGAGTAAAAATCTCATGAAAAATTTCAAAATATTTTGAACTAACTGAAAATAGAAATACCATTTACCAAAATGTGTGGAATGTAATGAAAGCAATGCTTAGAGGGAAATTATTGTGTTGAATTTATATATTAGAAGAGAAGAAAGATCTAAAATCAATAATTTTAGTTTCCAACTTAGGAAACTAGAAAAAGTAGAACAAATTAAATTCAAAGTAAGCAGGAGAAAGAAAACATAAATTATAGCAGATCAATGAAATTGATAACAGGAAATCAATTTAAAAAACAACAAAAACAAAAGCTGATTCTTTGAAAAGTTCAATAAAATCTATAAGCCTCTAGCCAGGCTAACCAAATGAAAAAGGGAGAAGACACAAATTACCAATAAGAGAAATGAGAGAGGGGCATCACTACAGATCCCATGAACACCAAAAGGAATAAAGGGATACTATGAACAACTCTATGCCCACAAATTCAATAATCTAGATGGAATGGACCAGTTCCTTGAAAGACACATTCTACCAAAACTCACTCAGGAAGAAATAGACAATCTGAATAGGCTATATCTGTTAAGAAATTGAATCAGTGATTAATAAACTTCAAAAACAGAAAGCAGTAGGTCCAGATGGGGTCACTGGTAAATTCTACCAAGCATTTAAGGAAGAAATTATAGCAGTTCGCTACAGTCTCTTCCAGAAGATAGAAGCAGAGAGAATACTTGCTAACCCATTCTATGAGGTCCCGAGTCATGTCGGATGAAATGGGAAACGCTGCCAGCAATGATAAGGGAGGCACAGATGGGATTCATTTCTGTCCTGATGGTGCGGCTGACCGTCATTACCACTGAACATGCAGAGCCGTGGAAGGATAGTTATAAGAGAGCCTGTCCTGGGACCAGCAGTTATGGGGTGAGGGAATGACCAGGAACCAGAGTCCCTGTCTCAGGCAGAGAAGAGAACTCAGGGCCAGGACCTGGACTCCAGGGTTCTAGGTCCGCCCTCACAACCACCCTCTCTTGCCCATGCTGGGGCCAGTCGGGGGCCCGCCTTGCTCCAAGGCCCAGGTGTGCCATGCATTTCCACGAGAGGAGGAGCCAGGAAGCCGACGTCGGTGCCCAGTGCGTCAGAGTAGTTCTGCGGAGGAGCCAGGGCAGGGTCCCATGGAGAGGGCACGTCCAGCCACCCTTCTTCACAGTCTCACCCCCAGGCCCCGACATGGTCCTGGGCTGCTGGTCTGACGGCACGCCAAGCACCCTCATAGCTTCAAGCACCTCACATGTGAGGACACGGGTATTTACATATGGTGCCTCCTGAGTGTCCTCTCCTGGGGTCTCTGTTTGGGATCAGGAGAGTTTAAATCCCATTATCAGCTTTTACCGTGTGGCCAGGGGTCACTGGGCAAGTTCCTGTGTCAGCCACCAAACGACGAGTAAATGACTCGTAAATTGAGTAAATTTCGTTGTGAGCATTAGATTAAATAATATTGATATTGATAATTGATCCCTTGTTTTTCATTATGATAATCACTATCAAGAAAATAATTTGAAACCCATCCTTATAATTTTATGCACTTATGTGCCTCTTTCTCTATATCTATGTATCATATATTTGCTATGTATTTATCTGTCATCTGTCTAATATGCAAAGTATATTAAACACATTATATTATTAAAAGAAAAGAATAGTGTATGTATTTCACTTGATCTTAGCCAAAAGGCCAAGAAGCGATTATAGTGTATGTATTTCAATTATAATAAGATCTCAATTTTTTCTGAGGGGATATACAATATGTGTTGTTGCTGCATAAAACATGCCATGTCTACATTCACATGTGGTGTCTGATGTGACATGTCTGAAACATACTGTGTCTACACTCATGCTCTGTGCCTGATGTGACACGTCTAGGACATGCCTTGTCTACGTTCTCACA
>NW_027397158.1:611185-633164 GCF_003265705.2 Callorhinus ursinus | reverse complement strand
TGTCTATGTTCACGCATGGTGCCTGATGTGACACGTCTAGAACATGCCGTGTCTATGTTCATGCATGGTGCCTGATGTGACATGTCCGAAACATGGCATGTCTATGTTCACGCGTGGTACTTGATGTAATACACACGTGCCACATCAGTGAGGATGTGGAGAGAACTATCCCACTGGATATCTGTGTTACTTTCAGCTATGCAAACAGTTCCAGGGAGGAAAACCTGGTGAGGACTCCAGGAAGGCAGGAGCGTGTGGTGGTGGGTTTTCTGGATGGCCTCCTTTGGAGGTGGGGCTGTGGGCCTCACACCCCCTCCTCTGGGACAGCCTCTCCTGTGGGTCTGGTGGGGTGACCCTAGTTCTCTTACGTTCCTGAAGTTGAAGAGCAAACGCTTATATCACTAAATTGAATGTTGGATAGTGGTGATATTTCAAAATCTTATTTTCTAAAATGAAAGTGCATAAGAATATGTAAATGTTAATCCTAATAGCTTCTTTTGAATGTCTGTTTTTATGGAAAATTGGGACAGAAAAAAAAAACCCAGAAAGTAACTTTAAAGAAAGAGAACACAAAATCTTCTCTTGGATTTAAAATTATCGCAAGGACCATGTAAGTGTTGAAAAACATTCCATTGGCCTGAGTTCACCGAATAAAAATAAGATAGAAAGATTACACCGAGGACAAAGAATAGACAATTTCAAAATGAAATAAGTATGAGTTTAATCTCCCTGCTCCCACTTAGCACCTCAGCCTTCTGTGGGGGAAGGGGAATGAGATAGAATGAGCATGAGAGGGGGGAGGGTCAAAGGGAGAAGCAGACTCCCCGCCGAGCAGGGAGCCCGATGTGGGACTCGATCCCGGGACTCCAGGATCATGACCTGAGCCGAAGGCAGTCGCTTAACCAACTGAGCCACCCAGGCGCCCCTAGAAAAATGTTTCTTAAAACTGTATCTCAGAAACCCATGCTCACCGAATGAAGACATACTTTCCTTATAAATGAAATAACCCAAATACATAAATACTTGCTCATTTTCTTTTCTGAAGATATGTAGTTCTTTAATTTTTCAAATATATATTTTTGAGGTTTAAGACATTTGCTATTTAAAAACAAATTCATTTATATAAAATGGAAAATGAAATATATGATCTTCTATAGTGAAACGTTTGTACTGGAGTACAACTGGGAAAAGCTCTGAGATGTCCAGTAAGTGGAGATTTTATAGCACTCAGCTGTAAATACATGTGTAACCCAAATAAAATTCACCCTTGAATATTGTACTGCTAGAAATTCTCATTTTACTAGTTTAATTGAGGACTTTTCTGATTTACAATTAACTTAGAGTTATATAAATTATATAAGAATTTTCAATTTTAAAAGATTAAAACTAAAAAATCCCTATGATTAAAAATCATACAGATTTTAAAGAGAACTAGAAGAACTTCTGCTTTTTAGAAGCTACAAGGTCATTCCTAAGCACTCAGAGCCTTGCTCCCTAGTGTTTGATGTCATTGCTAAAGACTGAGCCATACTCCCTATGTCCAAGGTTATTCTTGAGGACTAAGCCTCACTTCCTGTGTCCAAGGTCATTGCTAAGGACTGAGCCTTGCTCCCTGGAGTCCAGCGTCGTTGTTGTAGACTGAGCCTTGGACACGAGGGAACACTGGTGCTCTCACTGAGGACTGAGCCTTGCTCCCTGGTATCCAAGCTCATTCCTGTGGATCTGATCCTCACTTCCTAGTGTTCAAGGTCATTGCTGCAGACTGAGCCTTGCTCCCTGGTGTCCAAGGTCATTCCTGTGGACCTGATCCTTACTCCCTTGGGTTCAAGGTCATCCCTGGGAACTGTGGAGGTACCATGGGCTGGGGGTAAGTTGATAAGGGTTGAGTAGGGGAAACACGGTCAGGACCAGGAGGGTGGGTGATGCAGGGGATGTGGGTGGAGGTCAGAGGGCACTTGTCAGGGTGAGGAGAGAGAAGCTGGAGCCACGGTGTAGCAGATGAGGTATCTTAGCGGGATGCACATCAGGCCCTGGGGCCGTTGGGCAGGTCCCTGGAGAAGTGGAGCCAAGGAGGGGCTGGTGGGGGATCTGGGCCAGAGGTGAGAAGGTGCAGATTGCTGTGGGTGAGCGAGGTTCTCATGGCGGGGGGGATGTGCACCCAGGGAAGTGCCTGTGTAGCCAGTATCCACTCAGTGAAGTTTTCCAAACTCCCTGCACCCTGATCACAGACAGGACCTCTGGGCACGCCGAGGCTGCCTCCCTCCTGCCTCCAGAGCCATGGCGACCTCCCACGCTGGCTTCTCTTTGCCTGCCCTTCTCAGAGGCGTCTCTGCCTGTGTGCTCATCCCCTCCACCTCAAGTACCTTCGCGACACATCCTGGCCAACCTCATGGCTCCATCACCGGTCACTGCTTGACTTAATGACCGTATGACCCCTCTACTGTCCACGGCATCGGGGGGTCCTGTGGGCTTTGGAGCAACGAGCCCAAGAACTTTCTGGAGCCTGAATTCTGCAGGATGTCAGTTGGCATCCTGCTGGTCCATAGGAAGTGGTCCCAGTGTCCACCTTGGCAAACCCGCGAGGCAGCAGGCCTCCCCTGAGCCACAGCCAATCAGCCGTGAGGACGAGGGGACAGACCTTGAAAGCACAGGTGCCCCCTTCTCCAGTCCAGCTGCTCCCTGGGTCCCCGCTCTGTGGGCAGACCCCACAGTGAGGAGCAAGTGCTGCATCCCCTTTATTCTGGGGGACCCTGTGTTCCCTACAGATGCCTGAGGGAGGGTTGCAAGGAGCACTTGGCCCTGGGTCACCTCTGAGGTTGGGGCTGGAGGGCAGGCCACACGCAGGGACCTGCCTGCCCTGTGGATGCTCTCGAAGCTCTCCTCTTTCACCAAGGGCGGCACCCAGGGGGACGCTTTGGTTACGGTGTCTGTGGTGTAGACCCTGTGGTGTTCGGGGGCAGCTAACGTGAAGAGTGCCTGGAGACACTTGGCGCTGACTCGTGCTTTGGGAAGGGTTGGGAGCATCACAAAGGTACCCGCCTTCCGCCCACCTTCCGCCCTCCTGAGTGCCCTTTACCTCCACCTCTGGGCAACTCCAGCACTGCCCTGGGACCCTCCCAGACCTCTCCCCTGGAATTTCTCCTTGAGGAAGCTGCGGCTCTGTGCAGTGTAGAGCCACGCTGTGGGACCTCCCCGTGGTCACTGCCAGGGCAGTGCCTCGGAGAGACAGCTCTGGCACACAGTGGGGCTGCATGCAGGTGAGACCTCCCAGCACGCCTGCCTGGGACAAGTGGTGGAGGGAGTTCAGGAGGGGGGCCACCAGACAGACCACTGCTGGTCTCTCCTTCGGGCCCGCCCGTCTGGAAACGTCAACCCGAAATACAACTTTGTGCCCCACAACATTCTACTCAATAACCACCGACAGCATTTGGCACCTGTGGTCAGAATAAGGAATACGCTCTGGTGTTTAGAACCAAAACACTCACTTATCTCTCTTGCACACAAACGCGCACTTCAAATATTTATGCCCGTGCTCAGAAAACGTAGCCAGGAGAGGAGCGCCCGCTCTGATTCTCTGCCCACCCACGACCCTGAAGCCTGGTGGCAGACACACCCTTCACGGTTCCCGCAGTCTCTGCCGAGACCCAAAATTGTCCATGACTGCACAACAGCACTTGCTTCCTAGGTGGACAAACGCAAAGCCTTTCACTTGACATTTAGCAAAGTCATGACTCTCAAGCCAGAGTAAGGGTCGCGGAAAATAAGACCCCGTGGCCGGTTCTGCCGAAGGAGCCTGCGTGAGAGGCAGGCACCGGCCAGGGCCTGCACGCCAGCGTCTCTGGGAAAGAGGTGGAATTTGGGACGAGGAAGGAGACCCGCTGACCCGACAGTCCCCCTGGGTCTTCAGTCATAGGCAATGCTTTCTCACTTTCCCTCCCCGGTCCAAACCCTGACCTAGTTCTCGGGGGCAACTATCTGCCACCACAGGTGTGTTTGGTGCACGCTCCTGACTGTGGGGTTTTGGGAGATCTGACCTCCTTGTGCCCTTAGTGGTCCAGCCTCACTTCTGTAGACTCGGTGTCTCACGTGGGTATCACCTGGGACCCCCACCCCCTTCCTGCAGCTTTCCCACCTGCAGATCCTTGTGCCCAGAGCCTGGGCTGCTCTCCACCTGCAGACCCCATGCCCCAGAGCCTAGATAGCTCTCCCATCTGCAGACCCTCGTGCTCCAGAGCCTAGATAGCTCTCCCACCTGCAGATCCCTGTGCCCAGAGCCCAGGCCGCTCTCCACCTGCAGAACCCGTGCCCCAGAGCTCAGACAGCTCTCCACCTGCAGACCCCCATGCTCCAGAGCCTAGATAGCTCTCCCACCTGCAGACCCCTGTGCCCCAGAGCTCAGACAGCTCTCCACCTGCAGACCCCTGTGCCCCAGACAACATTTATTGTCCTCAGAGTGCTTATTTTCTTTTGCATTTGTTTGTGGCAGTGCTATTGCTTATGAAGACAAAAAAACAAGGTGTTTCAGAAAATCTTAAGACATCTTGGTTCCCATCATGCAATGATCCTGCCTTGAATACACATGGCTTTGAAACAAATTGCATGGGGAAGGCTTGTGAGGGGGTAGAGGCCCAGGGGAAGTGGAGGTTACCAGACAGACTGCCCTGGGGGGGGCAGTGGGCAGATTTCAGTATATCAGAAATGGGGGGGAAGTCCTCAAAGCTTCAGCCCACCCCAGGCAGGTGGGGCTGTCATGAGGTCCTCCACATGGGCTAATGAGAGCCCCAGGATATGCATTTAGAGGGCGCAAAGCCGCAGCCAAACGGCAAGCTTGCCACGGTTAAGGCTGCCTAGACTCTAGAGAGTGTTCTAGAACAAAGTTTGATGCCTGGGCTCAATCTGACTGAGAAGACCCCCAGCTTTGACTAAAATATCTCCAGGGGTTTCAGGTGCTTTGGATTCGGCTCCTGGACTGGTCACTGTCTGCTCTTTGGAGGTGACGGCTGGGTGAGCAAGATGCCACACCTTCTGGAAGATACGGGGTGCAGCCCACCACGTGCTGTCTACTCCAAGTTCCTTCATGCCCGTGGGCACGCCCAGGCACCCCTGGTTAGTGCACTGCAGGAAGGCGGGCAATTCCCCATCACTTTTTTTCTTTAAATTTTTTATTGTTATGTTAATCACCGTACATTACATCATTAGTTTTTGATGTACCCCATTACCTTTGAGGCTTATAAAAAAGTGTTGTCTTTAAAAATCTTTTTCCCGACACTGTCCTCAGTTTGCTCATTCCTCCTGAAACCCTTCCTGTTTACGCTGTCACACTGTCCTTGCAGACTGCCTTTTTCCTATTTTTGCTTTTTGACAACTTTCTCATTGGATCATTATTTCATGTAAAACGAACCCTGTCTTCTTTTCCATTCTTTGTTCTTGTTCAAGTACAAATATTGATGAAACATTGATGTTGCTGGAATATTGATAAATATTGAGCAAATATTGGTAAGATACATAGTAGAGTCCAGCATGACGTTCAGCGTAAGCAGAGGGTTCTGATCTCTGGGTGCTGTCCCACGCCTGCTCTGGCACGTGAGTGATGAGAACTGCGGGACATGACATGGCCACAGTCTGCCCGTCCCCGGAGCCCCTGCTGGTGGGGACGGAGCTCAGGATGCTGGATGCAGGGGTGGCTGTCGACATAGACCAGAAGTACCAACAAGTGGAAGTGACAGCAGAAAATCCTTCCTGCACAGAAGCAGCCAACTGTGTTCTCAAGTAGGTCATCCTTATGTAGTCCACTGGCCATTGTGGTTCACCGTGGTCCAGCTCCTGAGTCAGCAGGAGCAGGGAGTGACCACCTGCTCCATCTGCCCTTTGTCCTGGGCACAGAGTGACTGCATGGCATGAAGACACACATTTGTCTACAGCTGTGATCCTCACGGAGGGCAAGAGACACAGGAAAACCCTGTCCCTCTCAAGGGCTCCTGAGGGTGGTGACCATGAACGTGGGCTCTCAAATGACCACCACTTTGACTTGTTTCCAGTTCTGCTTTTTAATCCGTCTTGAAATGACACATGAAAATAAGGGTGTGTCAGAAATAAAGAGAGCTTAAAAATGAATAACGCAGGATTTTGTGAATAATTTATAAGTTAACACACTTTTATCCATTATCTCTCCATTTTACATAAAAATTTGGGGTTTTGGCAGACTTATCCCATATGTTGCCCTAATTCTTCCCTGTGATATGCTTCTAAGGCAGCTAAGCTTAACACCAGGGATCCTCGTGATGAATAATGTTTTTGGATTACGGAGGAGAAAAGGGACAGTGGAAACCAGCCCTGAAGGTGCCCAGCGCACGTGCCAAGTGTATGTTGGGTGCTTGGACAGAAATCCACCCCTGGGCACAGGCACCACCCACCTCCCACCCACACCTACCCACGGCCCCCCCCCCAAGCCCCCCCCAAGTACCCCCCATGGCCCTGCCCCAAGCTCGACCCGTCTCCAGTGAGGACAGCCCCACCCACCCAGGGCCCCACCCACAGCCCCGCCCACGGCCCGCCCAGATCCTACGGCCCCGCCCACAGGCCCGACCACCTGGGTCCCAGAAGTTTTCCGAGGCTCATCCCCCACGCGGGAGAACTGCCCCAAATGGTGAGTTCTCTTTCCTCCCCGCAAGAATCAGACCTTTGCGTCATGGAGTTACAATTCGGAAAGGCTCGCCACGTGAAAGGCAGCCTCGGTGTTTGGCTCTTGGTTCATTTAAGAATAAGCCTGCTTGGGCAACACAGTAAAACCGTCTGGCTGTGAAGCTAGTCGGGGCGGCGGGGGAGAGCAGAGGCACGATGTGATGATGCTGGTCGTTGATGGCTTCTTTCCTGAAGACCAGATGCGGCCTGCTGCATCCTGACACATTGACGGACCTTCACATGCTCTTCCCTGCAATTACTTTCCCACTTTTTGACACCTGCGTTGACAGGTTGGAGAATAATTTAAAATCTGTGATAATGTTTGTGTTTATCTCCAGTTCAAGGCGCCTTCCTCTCTGGGGTCTGTGGCTGTTGGGAGGATGGTTTCAGCCTGGGCTGGCAACTGGGGAAGAGCTCGCCATGCACGGGGGGCTCTTTGGGGACAGTCTCAACATGGCAGCATGATCAGTTGGTAAATTACATAAATAGATAATCAGACCCTCCAGTAGGAAGCTGAGGTCAGGTGCAGGGAGGTAACCCCAGGGCTGACCCGGGTGCACCTGGAAGCCCAGAACTGGTAACCAGCTGCTCTCGAAGCCACGTTGACCAGCTCATCCACTTGACTTTGGGGTCACTTCTGGGCACGAAGGTCAGGTGTGAACCAGGTGAGCAGTCTCTCCAGACCAGCCAGGGAGTGATGGAAATGATATAGAAAATACTCCACAGACTTTCAGTTTTTATGGCCACAGGAGAGAACTAGGTCGACATAACACCTCTAGGGAGAAGCAGAGAGCTGCAGGAATATATATCAAAATTGGGCAGCATGTTTTGTTCCGTTTGCCTTTTTTTCTCAAGTCCTCAGACCATACAAGCAGACAATCAGAAAATCTGTCAATGGAATTTAACACTTTTCTGTTTCTGGTTTAGTCCTTTGGCCCAATTTATTTGCTTCTTTGGATGACAAACATGTATGACCCGCATTCAATTCACCCACAGACACTACACAATGAGCAGTGGTCAGTTGAAGGGCCATTTGCAGACTCATCTTGCTGGGGCTTCCTGGGGTCTCAGTGAAAACCCCCACAGGGTGGCCTGAACTGGGTCAAGAGAAACATCATGGTGTTCTGAGAAACAAAGCATGGGGAGATCCCAGCACCCCCAACTGAGGGCTCGGGGTGCAGCCTCGCAGTGAGCCCGCAGTGTGGGTCCTGGCCCCTGCCCGAGCCTCCGTGTGACCTGGACAGTGGGGGCCAGGTGGGCACGGTGGCTGCACTCAGCTCTCAGGTCAACAGCACCACCAAGAGCCCAGACAGGTTCTTCCAGTGAAGGCTTCCCACACATTCAGGGATGCCACCCAGGACACCTAGGTATGCAGCGTTAGGGAGATCTCAAAGGTCGCAGGGAGCCTGACTTCTAGGATTGGCTGTGACGAGGAGAGCTCCCGTGAATGATTATAGCCTGTGGACTTACCCGGCTCTGAGTGCAGCGTGGATTCTGACAAAGACGCAGGCTGACCCAGCAGAGCCTGGCCCGTCTCTCCTGAGGGGGCATGAACTGGGGCACACTGGGGAGAGGAGGACATTTCCTGTGCAAAACATAATGAGCAGATGGTCTCGGGCAGGAACAGGAGAGAGCTGTGTTCTTGGATCAGTGAGGCAGCTTCTGGAGCTGGGGCAGCAGGTCAGTCACAGGGGAGTGGTCAGATTATGAAGGATCTGCAGAGCTCTGTGGTGGAGGCAGGGACGACCCGGGCTTCAACCAGGGTGGCCGAAGTAGCACGGAGACACCAGGATGCCGGGTGTGGGTGTCTGAGTGTGGCCGGGCAGGTGAACACCAGGATGCAGGGTGTGTATATGGCTGTGGATGCCTTTTCATGTTACAGCTGCTCCTCCAGATCCAGGTCCGAGGGAACTTCTCAAGCCTATACATCTCCAGTGGACCACGCAGAGTACAGTGAACAAAAGAGGGCCACAGACTGTCCACAGACAAAGCCTGCATTTCATTCCCACCTGATGGCATCTCTCCATGATGCAGGCACTCACAAGTCCTAAGGACGCCTGGACTCAAGAGTTTGGGACAAGGAGCCCACACTCATGCTGCCTCAGATTCCCCTAAAATTTATTGTCATTTGGCTATGTGTCAATATTGTTAATCTACCTCCTCTTACCTTACATGCTTGAATGCAGTGTGATTTCATTTCTTTAAAGAAAGACAAGGTCTAGATTTTATTATCGTTAATCTAGGCTGTTCTACAGATAATTTGAATACATTTACTATAATTAGACTTTCAAATGAGCAATAACTGTTTCTGGGAAGCGTGAATTTTCTACAGGGTAAGCATCCAGGTATTAACGTGAGAAAGGCATGGGTTTCAAAACTGATTGAAACTGTATTTTATTGAAATGGCTTATATGACATTGAAATTCTGGTAACCAGTGGTCCGGGTATTTTGTGTGGCTACACATTCAGTTTCTCAGAGTGTGTTATTTAGAGATGGTAAACATTTTTGCTGCTACTCTCTCCAGAAATCCAATAAGAAAACTATCATAACGAAGACTATTGATTCATCCCTCTGGGATGCCAGCGTGGTATGGTGAGTCATATATATGTGAAGACATATTTCCAATTTACGGCTGATAGCAAATTCATAGAAAGCCCAGAAACCAGCCATAATAATTCAAACAGCAGGTAAACAAATACAAGTGAAAGACAAATAATGAACATGAAGTAAAAATATGAGAAAGACTAAAACATATTTCATGTGAGTCTTCATCACGCACAGATGTCTCTCAAAGCATGACGTGATGAAGAAGACCTTGGGCTTAATGAACTTTGGTGAACCTGCTGATCAATTATGCCAGAACTATATGATATTTAAACTAGAGAATGAATACAATACCTGAGATTTGCCACAATTTGGTGAGGGACTTGTGTATTGAGAAGCCTCAATGGGTAAGGTTAACTGTTATGGAGGCTCCTCACTAAATGATGGTATTGGACTAAATCTTCTCCAAGGTGGGCTGATTCCATCCTGCAGCCCCCCTGAAGGTCACCACAGTCATTATTACTATCATTTTCCAGATGTTTAAAGTGAGGGGGCGTGAATCTAAGTGTCCCACCTGGAGTCACGCAGCTGGTAGATCTAGGATTTGTGTAAGACCTCTTCTCTATGATTTATGTCTGTGAGAATCATCATTTTTTGTATATCAAATTTCTGCCTTCTGCCTTCTGCCAAGGAAAATCACAGTCCATGCCTCCAGCCAGCAGCGGGCACACCATTTGCTTCTTTTCTGGTTACTTTTCTGGGGGGTCTCTGAGTATCAGTGCCCCTGATGGGTTGAGACATGAGAGTCTTGAGGGGCAGAGTATGGGCTGGTGCCAGGCAATGCTGCTAACCACCAATAAACCTGTCTTGAAGCATAAATAAAACAGGACTGACAATTTAAAAACTGATGACATTTTAGTTGGCTGAATGTGCTGAGGACATAGGCTGCAGATGGACACAATACAGTTGAGAAGATAGATTTGGTAAAATACCCCATCTTTGACCAGCAGCCATGGCTGTTGGCCATGCTTTCTTGCTATTAATCAGCTCTGGGCTGGCATCTCAATGGGGGATGGCTTTGGTTCTTTTTAAACCACAAAATCTCAGCTCTTTTGAAAATCCCAACTTGGGGATCCCATGTTCACTCTACAAAATGAAATTCTCTTGACCCCTTCAATCAAAACACTCTGCATTTAACTTGTGTGCTAATATTTTGGTGGAAAGTGTTTTCATCTTGAATGTGTATTATGGCATGAATCTGTGAGTATCTTAAGGGGCAGATTTTAGACTAGTCATGAATTTGGGTTTAGAAATTCTCCTAATCCTACTAGAGGTGTAACCACATGTGAGCGAGCCTCAAGTTATCAAAAGAGGTACACCTGCTTTGGGCACAGACATGAAATCTGATTTACATGGGGGTGATCCACAATCACATTAGCAGAACCAAAATTCATAAATGTAAGCAAATTATAATTTTTGTTTTTTAGCAAGAGCTCTAAAGTACATGACTTTTCTATGAATATGTAACTCTCCACATAACTTTGCTTCCACAAAAAAGAACGATATTTTCAAAAGTTGTTATTTCCTTCTCAAAGAAAGCTACATTGGATATAAAAGATACAAATTTATGTTCTTCCTTGGATTCTTAACATGTAACATTTTCATACCCAAATAGGTGTTTCAGCAAGATAAATTGGTAATTTTCTATGTAAGTTAGAACTTAAAAGTGTGATTGCCTTTTTCATGAATGCACTACAAATTTGTTTGCAGATGCAATGCATATACAGTTTTTGAATTTACCCATGGTGAAAATGTGTGCACTATAGCCAAACAATGATGGCATTTGAGATGTTTTGAATGTGAATCTTAAACACATGCTTGTATTATTCTAATGAGGATTCAGAGAGTAATCTGTAGAAGAAGGCAGACATTTAAAATTTCTATTATGAAGCAAATTTGCTGAGGTATTTTGCAGGGAAGAAGTGTGATTTACAAATACTAACTACTCCATGTTCTGAGAAATACATGGATAGAATTTTGTCTAGCTGAAGACATAACACAGCAAGTGATCTAACTGTTGACATCTTCACATAAAATGCCTGTCCATGTGTGTGCAAGTGTCTGTGTGTGTGAGCAGAATTATAGCTTCATGTGAAGAATATAAGCCTGTGGGCTTACAGATGAATCTTCTCATGTGTACTTTTCATGTAAACACTGATTTCAGGTCCGCCCTGCTCTGTTGCCCATGAATACAGTGATTGTGCTCTCACACACATTGAGAAAATGAAATCACCAAGGGTGGGAGAAAAACCAAACTTGTGCTACTAGAAAAAGTGGACTCAACTGTGTTTCAAAGAAATCATGGAAGCACAGTGAAGGGAAAAAGGACAAATCCCAGTAACTCAAGGACTTAGTTTTTGACTGTATACCCTCAACCCGAAGATAAATGCCAGCAAACCTTGAAGGCTTGTTAGTCGGGCTGATTTTCATAGACAGATGGATATACCACTCCTGAGACCACTGCATGAGATGTGTAGTACTGAGCAAGTAATGGACTGTATCAGAGATGTGGGAGCCAGTGTCCCATGTGTGATGAGAGAGATGACATGGAATTGAGGAAGACAAGGAGGAGCCTCCTGGGGTGGGATCATGATTAGAGAAGCCAGTCCAAACTTGTGATTTCATTCCACACATGGGTCTAAAGCAGCGACATCCAGTAGCTGGACGAACATAGAATGCCAACTTGAGTCTCTGAATACCATTCTCCACAAAAAGAAACAAAGATTCTTCAGAGAAATGACTGATTTCAGAGCTTGAGCAGGGAAAGTCAAAGTATGCTTCAACATCTCGTGCCAGAAAACCAGGGATTGCTCAGAAAAGGTTAGGGCATGTAACAGAGCTTCACTGGCCAAATCAGGGGCAACCTGCACATCAAACTGAATAACAGTAAGATTACTAGATAATGAATAAAATAACAATTCCTAAGTTGAAACTATAAATAAGTAGGTAAGTAAATAAAGGATAAAGGGAAGATTGCCCTTATAGTAGAATTGCGATTTAAAAATATAGAATTATGGATCCAGAATACTAGTACTTGCAGAAAAAGATGGATGCAAAATTTGGGGAGGAAAATTTTGATGAGGAGTGAGATAATTCTATGGTGTGAAAGTATCTCCCCATGAATCAATTACTAATGTGAAAAAGAAGTTGGTCACTACTATGGAGAAATCTGATTGACACCACCCCAATCAAGTCAACAAAATTGACATCAGCAATAGTGGCTCAGATCAGTGTCAGTGCCTCTTGATATGATGTCCTGAGAAGTGCATGACATTAGCTCTGTTGTACATTGGTCAAAAGTGCAGGTATTAGCTTTCTGTGGCTGTATAACCAAGTATCTTGTGACTTGTAATGTGGGGTCATTAGCTCACAGTTCTGTGGGTGAGAGTTCCAGGCACACTTTGCCTCATTGTCTAATGAGGCTGAAATTGAGAGCTTAGCCAGGCTGTGATCCTTTCTGGAGAATCCAGGAAGAATCTGCCTCAGGGCTCACTCAGGTGGCTATTGGAACCCAGTTGTCTGTGGCTGCAGGTCTGAGGTGTCCATTTCTTGCTGGCTCTGGGCCAAGAGCCACTATGAGACACAGGAATCTTCCCACACTTATTCAAATCCCATGTGAAAAAAATGAAGATCTAAAATAAATGATCTAAATACCATCTTGAGATTTAGAAAAAGAAGATTTAACAGTATGTAGAAGAAATAAAGTGATAAGTACAAAATCAGAAATCAATGTAACAAAAACCGAAACAGAATCAATGAAACCAAAAGATGTTTCCTCCAGGAAATCAATAACATTGATAAATGTCTAATCTGAACAATGAAAAAAGAAGGGGAAAGGACACCAGTTACTACAATGAAAAAAGAAGGGGAAAAGACACCAGTTACTAACATCAGAAATGAATAGCAGATATCGCTATAGAACCAGCAGATATTAAAAAGACACGAAGGAATGTTATCAAAAACTTTATGTAGTAAATTTGACAACCTAGATGAAATGGAAAAGTTGTTTGAAATGCCTAAATTATCAGAACTGACTCAGAAAGAAATAGAAAGCCTGAGTAAAATCTTTCATCCAACCAGGAACAGCAGGCACAGCCTCATCCTGATTCAGGGCATCTACAGAACACTTGCACAAATATCACTCTGAAGAAAAGTTCAGCATCTGTCACAGAAGATCAGGAATAAGGCAAAGACACCAGTTCTTACCCCTTTTCTCTGATGTTTACTGGAGATCCTTGCTGATGTATTAAGGCAGAAAAGAAAAGGAAATGCATTAAGATTGGAGTAACTGGCACTGTTCTTGAGTTTTATTTGCAGACTAAATGCCCATGTATAAAAAAATCTTGAGGAATCAAAAAACCTGCTACTAGAATCAATAAGTGAATTTGGTATGGCCAAAGGCTACACAGCTAAAGTTCAAAAACCATTTGTACTTCTGCACACTTGCCAGAAACAGTAGAAAAAGAAGCCAAAAGGAAAATCCACCATTTACAATACCATAAAAAATTTACAAAAGCAGAACTCCGGGTATCTGCACCCCCACGCTCATGACAGTATTATTCACACCAGCCAAGACGTGGGAGCAGCCAAGGGTCTCTCTCTACATATACATGTACAGAAAGAAATACTACTCAGCCATAAAAAAGAAGGAAATCTTGCTTTTTTGACAATATGACTGGACCTTGAGTGCATTATGCTAAGTGAAATAAGTCAGAGAAAGAAATACCGTGGGATCTTTTGTATGTGGAATCTAATATACCCATAATATGTATATATACATAAGTATACATATGCAAAACTCACAGACACAGAGAAGAGATTGGTGGTTGCCAGAGGTGGGGAGAAGGGCATGAGTTAAATGGGTGAAGGGGGTCGAAAGGTACAGTAAAAGAGCTTAGGAATAAATTGAAGAAAAGTATGTAAGATCTATATGCTAAAAACTATAACATGCTGTAAGAAAATAATGAAAATGTTTTAAATACATGGAGAGATAAGCCATGTTCGTTCATCAGATACTCCACTTTGTTAAGGTTTTAATTCTTCTTAAAAATACCCATAGTGGACTGGGTATTTACCACAAAGATACAAATGTAGGGACCCGAAGGGGTACGTGTACCCCAATGTTTATAGCAGCAATGTCCACAATAGCCAAACTGTGGAAAGAGCCAAGATGTCCATCGACAGATGAATGGATAAAGAAGACATGGTATATATACACAATGGAATATTATGCAGCCATCAAAAGGAATGAGATCTTGCCATTTGCAACGACGTGGATGGAACTGGAGGGTGTTATGCTGAGTGAAATAAGTCAATCAGAGAAAAACATGTATCACATGACCTCACTGATATGAGGAATTCTTAATCTCAGGAAACAAACTGAGTGTTACTGGAGTGTTTGGGGGTGGGAGGGTTGGGGTGGCTGGGTGATAGACATTGGGGAGGGTATGTGCTATGGTGAGCGCTGTGAATTGTGCAAGACTGTTGAATCACAGATCTGTACTTCTGAAACAAATAACGCAACATATTTTAAGAAAAAAGAAAAAGAAGAAGATAACAGGAGAGGAAGAAAAGGGGAGTATGTCAGAGGGGGAGACGAACCATGAGAGACGATGGACTCTGAAAAACAAACTGAGGGTTCTAGAGGGTAGGGGGGTGGGGGGATGGGTTAGCCTGGTGATGGGTATTGAGGAGGGCACGTTCTGCATGGAGCACTGGGTGTTATGCACAAACAATGAATCATGGAACACTGCACCAAAAACTAATGATGTAATATATGGTGATTAACATAACAATAAAAAAATAAAAAAAAATACCCATAGTGGGCGCCTGGGTGGCTCAGTCGGTTAAGCATCTGCCTTCAGCTCAGGTCATGATCCTGGGGTCCTGGGATCGAGTCCCGCATCGGGCTCCCTGCTAGGCAGGGAGTCTGCTTCTCCCTCTGCTGCTCCCCCTGCTGTGCGCTCTCTCTCTGTCAAATAAATAAATAAAATCTTTAAAAAAATACCCATAGATTTGATGTAGACAGATGTATTTTCAGATCAATCGGTTAACAAAAATAATACTTGCATGGATTTGAAGCTGTAGATTCTGGTTTTGATTGACTGGAAAGGGCCACAGGGAGCTTTCTGAGGTGGTGGACATATTCTGTGTTTTAATTGTGACCTAAGACATTTGTACGCTTGTCAAAATGAATAAAGCTGTGTGTCTGGGACCTGCACATGTCACTGTGTGTCACGTCTACCTTGTGATGGATTGGTATGTGTGTCCCCCAGTTAATGATGCCTTCCAAATTCATGTGCCCCTGTGGTTGTTCCACACTGAGTCTGGGCTGTCCTGTGACCTGCTTTGACCTGAAAAACGTGCAGGCAGTGATGTGGTGTGAGCTCTTGCCTGCAGGGTTCTGACGCACTGCAGCCACGGCCTTTAGTCTCACAGCGCCCCTCCCCCGAGTCAGTAATGAGGACGCCCGCACCTCTGATGGAGAAGCCGTGTGTGGAGAGAGGTGCTGGGATGTGAGGACAGGAAGGAGAAGAGACTTTGCTCGGTCACCACAGTGCAGGGGACAAACTTGTGAGTGAAGCCGTCTGGGTGCCCAAATCCAAACTCCAGACATGAGTCAGCCAGAAGTTACCATGTGGAGCCTGGAGAAGCCACACCAGCTAAGCCCGCCCTCTGATTCCACCAGACCTTGAGCAAATAAAAGGATTTAAGCCACTAATATTGTGGTTATGTGTTACTCAGCAATCGATAATGGATACATATTTGAGAGAAATAGACCAAAATTAATAGCCTTTTAATAAAAAGGATGACTAGTTTAATGATGCAAAATAAGAAACAATATTGGAATAACCACAAAGAAAATAAAATATTTAGAAATAAATTTAATAAGAAATGTGCAAAATTTACTTGAGGGAAATTTGAAAACATTTCTGGAAGCTGAATACCAGAGGACCCCATAGAGAGCCCAGGTACGCTTTGAAATTTGCATATGGCAGGTGTGGCTTATGAAACCACTGTGGAGATGCACTCTGATGAGTTCCAGGACGACTTGGTAGCGGTTCTTGAAAAAGTTAAGTTGGTTTCACACACGCACAAGAATAAACTCTAAATCGAGAAGGTATCTAAACATAAAACTGAAATAGGGGGTTTTACTCCATGAGTGTGGAGAAAGTCTTTGCTCCCTGTGCCTGAGCTGGGATGCAAACATGAAGATGAAAACCAATGTCACCAAGAAGTCTGTAATGCAAACAATCACAACAAAAGAACGATGATGTGGGAGAAAGTCTTTGCAAGATAAATCAGATAGAAAGAGGTTATTTATGAGTGCATGAAAAATTATTTCAAAGTAAGAAAGAGTAAATAGAAACAGGCATGCACAGAGCAGTGCCCCCCAAAATGCACAGATGCATTAAAACAGGATGCAACTAGAGGCATGCTGGGCCGCCACCTCCGCAATGGGAGCCACCTGCTGATGGGAGGGTGACCGAGTAAGACAGGTATCTCAGCCCTGGTGGTATGAAGGTGTAGAAATGATGAGGGTATCTCCATGGTTTCCATGTCAGGTATGGAGTGAGGTGCTGTAGAGTGCATGATATCAGCGCTCGTGGTGAAAGCACTCACCAAACTTGAAATGAAAGGAACATACCTCAACATAACAAAGGCCGTATGCGACTATCCCGCAGCTACCTACTCAGTGGTGGAGCGCTGAACACATTTCCTCTCAGATCAGGAACAAAGCAAGGATGTTGCTCCAATACTTCCATTCAACACAGAACTGGGGAGTCTCCACCCAGGTGGGTAGGAGGGGATGGGAGGTGCTGAGGAAAAGTATGAGGTATGGTTGTACCAGGAGAGTAAGTTCTAGAGATGTGCTGTGCAACACAGAACCCATAGTTCTTACTGTGCTATGCCCGTAAGATTTGTTAGAGGGTAGATCTCCTATCAATGTTCCTACTACACACACATGCATGCACCCGTGTACACACAGACATGCACACATACACAACATGCATGCATACATGTACACAGGTGCACACCCCATGCACACTTGTATACACAGACATGCACACACATAATATGCATGCACACATGCACACACGTGCACACAATGCACGCATGCACACATGTGCATACTGCATGCACACATGTTTACACAGACATGCACGCACACAAAATGTGCATGCACAATGCACATATGTACACACATGCACACATCGCATGCACACATGCACACGTGTATACAAAGACATGTGCACACATGTGCAAACCATATACGTACACACATACACACTCCCCCTATATACACATACATGCACACACACAGCAAAGGGAGACAAGGACACTTTGGAGATTATGTATATTTCATTACCTTGACTGTGGGGATGGTCTCACACATGTAGGCATATGTCCATACTCACCAAATTGTGTTCATTAAATATGTGCGTTTTTTTGTGCATCAATTATTCCTCAATAAAGCTGTAAAATAGAGTTCTTAATGTAGCTAATATGTACGGATATAAATATATTTTAAATATGAATATATACAACTGAATGGAATGTCACTCTCCCAAAAGGGACAGCTAGGAACATGCAGAGGCAAGGTAAACAAGAAACAGGGAAAGTGGCTATCACCACTGGGCAGGGGGAGACATGTGAGAGTACATCAGTCCTTCTGGTCGTCAGGAAGGCAGGTGCCCAGCCACAAGTAGGCACTCAGGAAGCTTGTCAGGGAAGGTGCCTGCGGAGGGTGAGGGGGAGGGAACAGGTAGGGGAGCCAGCAGCCTCCTACACACAGGGAAGAGTAGGTGAGCAATGCTCACTCTGGAGGTCACCTTCAAGGACATCTCGAGGGGGCAACGGAGAGAGCCACTTTGCTCCTTCTCTGCCGAGTGGCTGGCTCTGGTACCACCATCCATGTAGTCACTGGCTGGAAGCTGCTTTGATGGGGGGTTGCAGCAGATGCAGCTGCATGTCACTGCAGGATGTCTGTCACCATCTGCCACTGCCTACCATCACCTGCCACTGTCTGCCAGCACGTGCCACCGTCTGCCACCATCTGCCACTGCCTGCCACCACCACCTGCCACCATGTGCCACCACCTGCCACCACCTGCCACCATCTGCCACCATCTGTCACCACCTGCCACTGTCTGCCACCATCTGCCACCATCTGCCACCACCTGCCACCACCCACCACCACTGGCCACCATCTGCCACCACCTGCCATCACCTGCCACCATCTGCCACCGTCTACCACCATCTGCCACCGCCTGCCACTGTCTGCCACTGTCTGCCACCACCTGCCACCACCCACCACCACTGGCCACCATCTGCCACCGCCTGCCATCACCTGCCACCGTCTGCCACCATCTGCCACCACCTGCCACCACCTGCCACCACCCACCACCATTGGTCACCATCTGCCACCACCTGCCATCACCTGCCACCATCTGCCACCGTCTACCACCATCTGCCACCACCTGCCACTGTCTGCCACTGTCTGCCACCACCTGCCACCACCCACCACCACTGGCCACCATCTGCCACTGCCTGCCACCACCTGCCACCGCCTGCCACCATCTTCCAGCTCATGCCATTGCCTGCTCATGGGATATCTGCCCTTTGTGGAAGGTCTGCATGGCACAGTCCGCACTCTGGGGCTTCTTTCAGCAGATTCATCATTCCTGGTGGTGTTGGTGTAGAGTTCTGGAGCAATGTTTTCATTCTGGTGTCCTGAGCAAACAAGTCCATATATGATATTTGGGAGAGTGGGGGACCTTGGTGCTGGAGAAGGAAGATGTGATGTGGAGGGAGAAAGGCAGGGGAGCTGGCAGTGGCAGACAAGCCACACCTGAAGATTTCAGAAGGAGCCCACAATTCTGGGCAGGAGACATATGGAGTACAAGGTGCACCTAGGACAGCTGGAGCCCAGAGGACAGGAAGACAGACAGACCAGCCATGATAAACCGGCGCAGACACCCTGCTGGCCATTGTGGGACAGTGGGTGCAGCAATAGGCATGCTAATAAGGTATTAAAACATTTTCAAAGTCCATGAATTCAAACTAATCAAAGAGAGAAGAGCCCTAGCAGGATAGGAGAAATGAGGCAGCTATTCTTTACAGAAAAACACAAGCTAACAAAGCTAGAGGGAATGCTAGTCATTACCACTTAGAGCCACCCCATCAATTTTCCCTTGCTGTGTGACACAATACCACAAACGTGGCATCTCATTGTTGTGCAGGTTGGATGGCCTGTGCAGGCTCGGTCAGCTTCTCCTCTTAAGGTGTCTCGGGCTGAAATCAGGACTTGAGTTGAACTGGCATTTACCTGGAGGCTCTGGGAGAACGGCTGCTTCCATGCCCATTCAGTCAGTTCACGTGACCACACTGGTCCCCCTCGACACTCAGGGTAACCCCTGGGCTGAAGACCAACTGCCTAGTGACCTTAGCTATACTGCAAAGGCCCTTTGCCATGAGGGTGATACAAGGGATGAGGTTGTGGGGGTCCAAATTCTGCTTCCACAGCCACCCATACGAAAATTAAGGGAGACTTCATTAAGGGATGATAAAACCTGTGGGTGAATGCTTTTTTGGGAATGGTGTATTCACAAAGTCTATGTATGTCATCTTAGAGAGGTCACTTAGAAGGCCCACAGGGAGGGTGGAGAGGTCTAGTGGGACCTTCCTAAACCAGGCAAGCAGCCTGAAGGCCACCAACACCAAGTCAGGCTGACACTGTGTTCCTTCTGATGGGTCAGCGAGAAGGTATCTCTGTGTTGTTCCTGCCAAAAATATTGAACCTGAATCTAAAGGTGAGGAAACATTCGGAGAGATGCCAACAATGAGGCATTCTGGAAACAATCCACCTGGTTCTGTGAGGACAAACAAGGCAGAGGATGCCATGCTGCAGATCACAGAGACACGAAAGAGCCCTGGGAAAGGAATGTAATCTTATGAGGTCCCAGGTTGGACAAATAAGAGTCTTTGAAGAACACCAGTGAGATGGCTGGGAAAGTTTGAGTATCAGTGACTTATTGGGTGATAGTGTCCTAGGTGCTAATTCCTTGAGTGTGATTGTGGGAGCGAAGGAGCATGTTCTTGCTCAGAAGGCATATGCTGAAGGTTTTAGGATGATGTGTGCGACGTCTGCACCTTATATCCAAATGGTTTCCCGAACATGACTGTGCGCGCATGTGTGCAGACACACATACACACACTTAGGCTAATGTGGCAAAACATTAACCACTAGTAAGTACAGGATGGGTGTTATACTACTCTTTCAAATTTTCTATATGATTGAAAATTTTCAAAATAAAAAGCTTGGGAGAAAGATGGATTGCATGGTCGGGGTGGAGCCCGTGTTTGATTCTGAGACAGATGTGTTCCTGAGGAGGTGCTACCTACAGTCTGTTAGCAGTAACACAGCCTGTAGGACGGGGCTCACCAGACACCTGTGTTCACAGAGATAAGATAATCAACTAATCCCAGAGTTTCAACACCGTCCACTGCTCCTGCCTGTAGACAGAGGTACAGTCTCCTGTGGCTCCTGGAGTCCTTCACAGGGCCAACCGTTGCTGGATGGGAACCAGCTGGCTTTGTGGAGGTGGTCAGATGCCAAGTTCTGTACAATCCCTTAGCAGGATAACATGCATGCAGACTTATCTTCCCAACAGGGTGCTTATGAGTGTGGGGGTGATGTTAATAGGAAATCTGGGGCACAATGTACTTTGGACTTCTCTGCACAAACTGGGACATGTGGTCACCCTACTGACTGGGGGAGCCCGGATCACACAGAGGGTAAATGCAAGAGGTGAGTGTGAACGATTCTCTCAATCTATTTTCAAGGAATGCAAAACTTTTGGCAATTAGAGTAGAAGACAGTCAAAATAGGAAATTTAGGTTTAAGATAGAAATTATTAATCTATGCCACTCTGATTTAGTGTAGATTTAAATTTACAGAGACCTCATGCTAAGAGTGCTTTTTAAGTATCAGAAGCAAACTTCAGACCTACAGGGTGTTTCTTCCTTGGAAACAAAAGCAAACTCCAACTGAGTTAATTATTTTGTTTCAACCAGCATGTGAAAGCAATTCACTCAATAATATTACTTTTTTCTGCAATGTTTCATTTTCCCCAAACAAGCTCAGCTACACTGAGCTCTAGTTCCAAAAGGCGATTCACTTATAAATTTAATTCTGATTTGCAATAAAAACAAAGTAATTATCTCAGTGTCTATTGTTGAAAGTAATAAGTAACCTATCCAAAAATCTTGTTCAGATTTGCTATAGAAAATAAATTGAACTTCCCTCTAAAATTCCATGTCAATTTTAATATCTTCATTCCAATTTATAAGCACATTAATCATCCGAGCTTTGTTCCAAAAAGTTTTTCACAGACAACAAGATGGATGGATGTATTCTGGAACTTGAACAGGATCTAAAATAGCAGGTTGATGTCCACTTAATTGATGGCATTCTTCCATCATCACCACCATCACCGCCACCACCACCATCACCATCACCACCACCACCACCATCACCACCACCATTACCACCACCATCATCACCACCATCACCACCATCATCACCACCATCACCACCATCATCATCACCACCATCACCACCACCATTACCACCATCATCACCATCGTCACCACCATCACCACCACCATCATCATCACCATCACCATCGTC
>NW_027397158.1:609701-611085 GCF_003265705.2 Callorhinus ursinus | reverse complement strand
ACCACCACCACCACCACCATCATCACTATTACCAGTACTACCAATACTTACCTTTCAATTCTATTACTTTGGGTTGGGTTTGGAAGAAGGGTCTAATTTTGTCTAAGAACAAAGGACTTGCATATGGGTCATATCAAGAATTTCCACAAAGTAGTTTAAACAGAGAGGACCTGGGAGCAAGAACAAAGACTTCAGCAGGGACTCTACAGAGGAGGACGTCCAAAGAGCCAATAAACATATGACAAGATGCTCCAGCTTATGCTCACACACCCACTAGATGTGGGCACTCACCCCCTGGTCTCCCCTGTTTTTGTACATCTCACAAGAAGGGGCTGCTGCTTTGTCCTGGACTATCTTTCCAGGTGTGTTTTCATAGCGAGGGCCAGGGACCGAGAGACAGTGCTCCCTCACAGCAAAGGGAAAGCATGCGTCCTGCCCCTCATAAGAGGTGTGGCTCCCCTACTCAGGACTCATCTCCTGTAGCACAACCCAGAGTGTCAGGTGCCATCTGCGCTCTTACTTCTCTGTACAAGCCAGACTCCAGGGCCTGCTTCAAGAAACTTCTGATACTCTGGCCACTGCTATTCCTCTGACTCAGGAATCTTATATCTTCTAGAAACATCCATGAATATGGGGCAGATTAAGTTGTTAGCTCGCAAGTAAGGTAAAAACTCAGCTCCGTCTCAGTGTTGGACATCAAGATGCCGAGTTAAGTTGTGTTGTCTATGGCGTGGCTGGAGTGTCCTGCGCTGCTGGGGGCGTGCCCCGGCACAAGCAGGTGCACCTGCTAACCCTGCACATGCCCTCTGACTCAGCAGCCCTGCTCCTCTATGCACACTCCACGGAGACACACATCTGTGTTCACTAAGAGGCACAGACACAAAGAATGCTCTCAGCAACGCTCTTCACAGCACAGACCTGGAAACGAATGTCCATCAGCAGTAATATGAACAAAAGACCACGTTTCCACAAGAAGGAATCCTCTGTAGCCTGAGGATAAGCAGAAGAAATGCAACCACCCAGGTGAATCTCACCAAGATAGTGGAGGCTGCAGGAGATACAGTGTGTGCTAGGGGTCAGAGTAGCGGTTGCTGCGCTCGGGGGCAGGGGGAGGGCATGAGGATGCCCCAGGCTGTGGGTCTGCTCTGAGCACTTGTCATGGGGATGTGTTTTTTTCGTGAAAATTCATAACCATGAGCACTTGTGCGTTGGGCACTTTTCTGTAGAAAGTATAAAATATAAAATTGCATGTGCTATGGTGAGCGCTGTGAATTGTGCAAGACTGTTGAATCACAGACCTGTACCTCTGAAACAAATAATACATTATATGTTAAAAAGAAAGAAGAAGAAGGTAGCAGGAAGGGAAAAATGAAGGGGGGGGAAT
>NW_027397158.1:604876-609601 GCF_003265705.2 Callorhinus ursinus | reverse complement strand
AGGGGAGGGGGTGGGGGGATGGGTTAGCCTGGTGATGGGTACTAAAGAGGGCACGTTCTCCGTGGAGCACTGGGTGTTATGCGCAAACAGTGAATCATGGATCACTGCATCAAGAACTAATGATGTAATGTATGGTGGTTAACATAACATAATAAAATATAAAACTTGCATTAGAAATATTTTAAAATAGATAGTAGACGTTTAGTGATGGATTTACAGGAGACTTTCAAGTTTTGAGTGGATCTGAGGGGGTGTGCTCACTTGTAGTGATAGGAAGCACTGTGAAAGAAGGATTTCTGGAATGGACAAGAGGAGAAGAAACTGAGCTTTGGCCTCGAGGCACCCACAGGGCCCTTGGGTGGAGACGCTTCTGGGGGCTGGCCTGCAGGTCCAGGTCCAGGCGAATCGCTCCCGGCGGAAATGCAGATGCAAGTCCTTATAGAAAAGTCTGCGTGATGACCTCACACACGTACTTTACAGAAAGAAGCATGCATATGTTTGTTGTTTATTTACTCCCTTCAAAATGGATTTGATGTAGCATAAACGCGTCAGGAACACAATCCAGAGCACCCACAAGAGTGTGACCCAGGTGACAGAGGAGGCCTGTGGGCTCTGTGCACTGCAGAGGGAGAGTGTCAGGTCCGTGGACACATGGCTCTTGTGTGGGGAGACGCGGACAGGGCAGGGAGGAGGGATTCTGGATCCCCTCTGTGGCAGGTGCTGGGGGCCCAGACGCTCCCCCGCTCGGAGACTGTTTCCTCTTCCCTGTGCCCCCCTTAACCGAGCAGAAGTCTGTGCCGCCCCATCCTGTCTCTGGAGGGGCCGCCCTTTGTGGAGGCGACAGCTTGGGAGGAGCAGGTGGATGAGCTGGGGCAGCCTGTGGTTTAGACAGCAGCCTGGGCTGGGACAGTCTCTCACCAAATCTGCCCCTTTCCTCCGCTGGGGGCAGAGGGCCCTGCAGCAGTTGGCCCCAGAGAGATCACTGTGCCTCCAGCCTTGGTCCAGCCCGGGCCTCTGTGCTGGGAGCCACGGCTTGCCAATTCTCCGCCCTTCCTCCAGCCCCACGCCGGGGGTCCCCATTGAACGGGAGGGGGTCTCAGGGAATTGGGACTGTGGTTTCCACAGGTCGACTCCAGCCCAGTCAGTCTCCTTCCAAATGGGCCCCAGAGAAGCCGCCGGGGCCCCGCTGTTTGCCCCTCTCTCGAAGGGCGTGTGGGTCAGTCCTCACCATAGAATCTAGCGGACGGCTTTCCTTGGTTGTGTTGTTTCAAACACATGCTTTGTGTTTGCAGAAGCGACAGGGAGTGTGGAGCGCCCAGAAGAGCTGGTCGCCGAGGGCCGCAGGGCTGGGGTAGACTGGCCGCATGCGGGCTCGGGCTGCCTCCGGAGCCTCACAGAGGAGTGCAGGCGGGACCTGGCTCACATTTAGTAGGATCCCTGGCACAGCTCTTTTAGAAATAGCTGGAGACCAGTCAGGATGCATGACTAGGTGTGGGGGGTGCTGGGGGTGGCAGTGGCCGAAGCAGTGGGGCCACAGGTCTGTGAAGGGGACGGACCACCAAGAACAGCCGCAGGGCGTGCCAGGAAGACAGAAACAAGGTTGGGGTCTGGGAGACTGGGAATAAGGGCCGGATAAGAATGTGGGGGAGCGGGGCGCCTGGATGGTCCAGTCATTGGGCATCTGCCTTCGGCTCAGGTCATGGTCCCAGGGTCCTCGGATCCAGCCCCGCATCAGGCTCCCTGCTTCTCCCTCTCCCACTCCCCCTGCTTGTGTTCCCTCTCTCGCTGTCTCTCTCTCTCTCTCTGTCAAATAAATAAACAAAACATTTAAAAAAAAGAATGTGGGGGAGCAGTGGGTGACGGGCTCGGATGCGTGAGTTCCTGCTGTGAGGAAGCGGTGGGTCATAGCGCACAGCGTGAGGCTCCGGTCAGCAATACCGCACTGTCTACTTGAAAGTTGCTGAGAGAATAATCTCAAGAGTCCTTATCGATAAAAAATGTGTAACTATCCATGGTGACAGAGCTTGACTGGGTTTATTGTGATGGTCATTTGGAAACACATGCAAATATTGAATCATTGCATAGTATGCTATACATCCGTTAAACCTCAATGAAATAGTTAAGGGTCTGTGGAAAGCTCAGGGTTGGAGATACAAAGTTTGAAATGGCTGTTAGACAGTCAGTCTTGGGTGTCAACTTGGGCAGCCCACAGTCCCCAGCGAGTGAGTCAAACATGGACTGGGTTTTGTGGACTCTCATGTATGATCAGACGACTGTAAGTGAAGGCAATCTGCCTCGACACTGTGGGGGGCCTCGTTTAATCAGGTGAAGGGCTACAGGAGAAAAGCTAGGTTTCCAGAGAAGGCCCCCCGCCTCTACTGCATTAGGGAAGCCCCTGGGCGTCTCTAGCCTGGGACTTGCTGTGAGGATTTCAGACTTGCAGCTGCCACAATTCCTTGACATAAATCATATTTACGTATGATAAATAGTGTACATAAATGCCGATTTCCATAAGACTCATGCACACATACGTACACGGCTGCATGTGTTGCTCTGGAGAATCATTCAACACACAGGCGCGAAAGTCGTGTAGAGGAGTGAAGATGTCCGGACTCTGGGGGAGGCCCGGGCTGGACACGGATGTGTGGGAGGTGTCAGCAAATTAACTGTATTTATAGTCACAGGTCTGGAAGGTCACGTGGGCTTGTACCCACAGAGGAGTTTCTGTGAGCGAAGGGGGGCCCAGGAAAGTGTGCGAGGAGTGTGGGGGGGAGGACAGGGACCACCTTCCCCGGTGCTACATGGAGGTCATGCAGAGGCCAGGCATGACCATGAGTGGCTACAGGGACCCCGTGTCTTTGAAGGAGGGGGTGGAGGGTGACCTGGGGAAGGGGTGGCCTGATTGGAGTCCCGGAGAATGGGTTGCTCTTGTTGAGAGATCGTTCGCAAGGAGTCTTGATGCAAGAGGAAAGGAGAGACTGGCTGGTATCTGGAGGGGGGCCGAGCCTGGGGAGTCGCTCTTACCCAAGAGGAGGGGAGTATAGGCATGCCTGCTGCCCATAGGAAGGGTCCCACAGGGGGACAGCTGAGATGTGGGGTGTCCTTGTGGTGGTGGGGCCTCAGGCCATGGCTGGGTTGGACTGTGCTAGGAGGATCGACGGCCTGCCTGTGGCACAGGCAGGAAGCAGGTGCGGGGCCGGCGTGAGGGGGCGGGCCTACAGGGGGCACCGGACTTCGGACAGCGGTCAGAATGCAGATGTGCTGCTGGGCCAGCCCTCCAGGTCACCGAGCAGAACTAGCACCTGCTCCTGGTGCCCAGGCCCAGCACTCATGTGGATGCCGGGCTCTCCCCGCGCTGTCTGCTGCCCACAGAGGCTCCGCCCTTCTTGGCCGGCGTTCATTGTGGAACGGTCTGTCTTGGAGCCCTGGTCACCCCCGCTCCACTCGTGCCCTGTGAGACTTCCAGATAAGGACTCCAGTGACCTCGAGATGGCAGTGGCCTAGTGTGCGTGAGGACCTCCAGGGATGGGGTCACCATGGGCGCAGTCCCAGTGACGGCTCTAGGCACAAATGGGACATGCTGGCCTCCGCTGCTGCACCATCGCTCTGGGCTCAGGGGCTGGGTGTTCTCAGGTGTAGGCATTTGTTCTGGGGGCGCTGACTTCATGTCCACGTCCCTCCAACATATGGGTTTCTTCTGTGCTGGAAACATGAGACGAGCTTCTGTTCTCTGATGGGGGGATGGGGTTTTGGGCATAATCCACTCAGATCAGTACACGCACGTCACACCTTTGTTGGGTCCCAGGGCTGCTCGAATGGGACTACCCTGTTTTACCTGGTAACAAAGAGTTTGTGGGAATCAGATGAGAGGACACACGTTGGGATACCTGCCTTGTGGCAGAAACAGGCCATACATGGTGATGCGTGTTTGTGTGCGTGAGCGTGTGTAAGAGGGAGGAACAGCAGTGTCCCCACCCCTGTCATGGTGCCCAGAGGAAATGCTAACCGTGCAGGGTGAGCAGGGGCCATTGTGATAAGCATGCGCCGGGCAGCGGGGACGGAGCCTGTGAGCCGGCTGATGGGGTGATGGAGGCAGCGATGTCTCGGCTCACCTGCTGCCACTCAGAGGCCACCTTTCCTCAAGCTCTGTTGATCCCCATGCGGGTGCGGTGATGCCCTATGAGCCAGGGCCTAGAGGGGCAGCTGTCTGTATTGTCTGCTGTTCTTATTTCATCCTCAAGGTCAGTCAGAAGGACATGACAGCTCCCTGCTAGTCCAGAATACATCCTGTGTACTGATTTTCTCTAAGATTTCACCAGGTACTTAAAGCCGGTATCACCGGAACAAAAAGTTACAGACGTGATCATAAGACCGTTGCTCTAAGGAGGAAAGAAATGTACATAATCATTGTGGGGACATTGCAAAACCAAGACAAGTGTCACAGAATCTATACTGTCCATCAGTTCTAAGTAATGAAGACAATTCTCAATTCTTAGCTAAATATAAATAACACTGGTGAGACATAATCGTGAAGCTGACAAAAACCCTCCATTTGAATACCTGTTTCTACAATCTAATGAAGAGTAGAAGATGACCTGGAACATGCCATGACCACGTGATGACCCGGATACGCCATGACCACATGATGACCTGGAACATGAAACGACCACATGATGACCTGGACATGCCATGACCACGTGATGACCCGGAACACACCATGACTAC
>NW_027397158.1:594649-604866 GCF_003265705.2 Callorhinus ursinus | reverse complement strand
CTGGAACACACCATGACTACATGATGACCTGGAACCTGCCATGACCATGCCATGACCACATGATATTCCGGGCATGCCAAAGTGCATAATGACACCAGAACAACCCTCGATTCACATGTTGACATCAGAACACAGCGTGGAGTTGCCTCTCCATCACACTCGAGGGTGGACATTCCACCAGCAGACCCGCATCTCATGCCACCCAATTTCAAACACATGGGACCTTCCTTGCACCTGAGCACCTAGTGTGGCAGTAAAGTTCACCTGACTGACCCAGGATCCATGTGCGGCTGCACGGTGATCCTGAAACCCCCGTGGTACTACAGCATGTGGGACACTGAGTCGTGTCATGCCATGGTTCTGGGTTTCAGGAAGGGCTTTATCCCACAAGATCCACCCCAAACTGGGCAGCCGCTGTCTTGGAAATGAGCGGTTTCAAGTACCGAAAGTCTTCCTACGAACGGTTGTCATGACCTTTCCTGCATCACTATATGACACGTGTCTGCCAGAACACTTGTCAGACTCACAGATTGAAGCTTCATAAATGTCCGGAAATGCCAAATTAATACATGAGTCTGTGTTTCATGCGATATGTCAGTTATTAGGATGAATAGGGAATATTGGCCAAACTAATTTCCTAAGATAGAGGAGAAATGATCCACAAAGTAAGAAGATTTTCCTGGTGGAGAGAAGGAAGGGCTTGTGTATCACACAGGGTGGGGCAGGGTGGGGGTGAGGTGTCGAGCTGCTGTGAGGCTTGCCTGGGGCACAGCCACGGATGGGAGGCTGTGCTGCTTCAGAGGCCGTGGTAGTCCCAGAACGTGGCTCTGTCAGTGAGCATTCCTAAGCAGCCTGTTCAAGATGCCAGTGATTTCATGGAGAACATGCTTTGTGCTCACATATTACTTGCCAACACCGTAGAGATGGTGCAGGTGGGTCATGCTCACCAAGGCAGAGCCAGAGATGAAATTCATATCAAAACGTGGCCTCAGAACCTGCCGTCCCGAGAGCTGCAGTGCCCCAGGGTCTGTCTTGCGGGGGGAGTGACACGTGGGGACCCAGGGTCCCTCCTTGGGCTTGGAAGGGGCTCCTGTCCAGATGCGCAGGGTGGTTCGGCTCAGCTCTGAGATGGTTTTACTGTGTGCAGACTGCTCTTGCACTCACTCCAGTTTCCTACCATGCCACCATGTTCCCTGGAAGCCGTGCCTCAGAACGTGTCCGACTCTGTCCTTGACCCGCACAGAGCAGAGATGTGCAGACCTTCCTAACACAAAGGCCCTGTGACAGGGGGTGTGGCCCAAACAGACCTGAGCTCCATGACCCAGTGACCCCTTGGCAGCAGCTGGGAAATCGCTCCTCAAAACAGGTGCTTCTATCACGTTGAGTAATGGCAGTGTCCGGGAGTTCAGGCTGCTCAAGGGAGAGTCTCCCTTCCCAGGAAAGGAACACACACACACACTCTATATGCACACACACATGGATGCGTACTTGCACACACTCACACAAACACACACATGCCTATGCACACAAATACACACTTGGAAACATGCACACACATGTACACATCTTCACACCTACACATGCACCCCCACATAGATGTGCTCATGTTTGTGACACACAAGTACAAAATCCAGTGATGTTCACACATATGTACACACACATACATAGGCAAATCTGTTCTTACATACATGCACACTCGTGTGCACACAGACGTAACAAATAGGTACAAGGAAACCACTGGACACAGATGGTCCCCGGTAAGCAGGGTGTGGAGAGGGGCTGGGATGGCATCATCCTCACCCTGGCACCTACACACTGGAGCAGCCTCTATAAGGCTGAGCTCCCTCAGGTGTGCACTCTGGGGGAACGTAGATGTCTACTACAGCCCCAGTCAAGCTCACACCAGCTTCCTCAAGTCCCCAGACATGACCGCCGCCTCTGAAGACAGGCAGGCCACCTGGGATACTATTCTATAGGGTGCCATCTACGGAATGACCTTTGGGAAAGGCAGGAGGACAGAGTGAGTCTTGGGCAGCTGCACCAGCTCCGTGCGTTTCGTCTGTGGGCAGGCGGGCGCAGCACGCACCACACACTGGTCGTGGAGAGCACAGGCGGTGGCCTCCCCGGCAGGTCAGCCTGATGGCCCTGGGGCTGGGCACACACGTCCACACCTGCCTTCCTCCATCAGCTGCCTTCTCTGTGTGTTGTGGGATGTGCCCGTCTCAGGATCTGCACGCCCACAGCCTCCTGACCTCTCTGTGGTCCGGCCACCTCCACGTGTGCGCGAGCGTTGTTCACCAGCACGGGGTTTGGGAGGCCGTCCCAGGCCGTGCTTGCACACGCTTCTGATTCTCCCGTGGCAGCAGGAGGCCCATATTAGAAATCTGCAGCTGGAGATTTCTGGCCCTGTCTGTCCCCAGAGTCTCCTTTTATCCACCAACCCGGTCATTTCCACGTGATTTGTCATTTTCTTCTCATCCTGCACTTTCTTTCTGTTCAGAAATGAAAAGTGTTTAAATTAAGGAAAGCAGTGGACTTGATTCAGACATTTATGAAAAACATGGAGATTTTAAATCCTTTAAATCCTGTGCATGTCCATACTCGAACGTGCTAATTAAAGCTCCGGATTACAACGCCAGCGATAACCTCAGGTCTGCTCTACTACAGCGAGGAACACCCAGGTCTACACCGCTTGCGTTTCTGCAATGAGGGTAACTTTGAAAGCACGGGGCATGAAGTAAGCTTCGTGGGAAAATTTCCACAAATAACCGACGAATCACGGGAAGAAGAATCAGGCCGTGCAGGCATGGGTGTGAAAGGTCACATGTGTCCTGCGACCCCGGAGTCTCCCAGGGAACCCAGGACTGCCCCGGAGGACACTGGAGGCTAGGCTGGGTCAGGGTATTGAGACCTTTGTTCCTTGAACTGCTGTCGCTCTTTGTTTCCCGGGCTCTGCCATCGTGCGGTGAGTACCGTGGCTGCTTCCTGGGGTAGCCGGCGGTTCACGGCGATGCGGCACCGCCGTGTTGCGGAGAGCTCACGTGAGCAGAGCACCAGCCCTTTCCCTGGGCAGCCCCTGCAGAGGGCGAGAGAGGGGTTGCTCGGGACGGCCACTCTCCAGCTGTGTCTGGGGGACACGTCCACACTGCTATGCTTGAGCCGCCGAGTCAGATTAGGAAAAATGGGCCCGGGTTTTAGGGAAAATGGAGACACGGGAGTATTTAGCGTCTGTCTTTGTGTGTGGGTCACACACGAGGTTTCTGCTTTTGCTGAGGGTTGTGGTCAGTGGGTCCCACGGCCAAACCCCAGCTCTGCTTTGGTGTCGCTGAGCCAGCTTGGTCATGTGGAATTGGGGGGCAAGTCTTCATTTCAGGGTGTTCTGTGGATCTCAGGGTGCAACGAGTTGAACTGTGTACCCCGAAAAGGCTCACTGAAATCCAGAGCCCCAGCACCTGCGAATGTGACCTTCTCTATATGTAGGATCTTTACGGAGGTGATCAAGTGATAAAAGGTGATGGGTGGACCCTAACCCAATGTGACTTCTGGACATAGAAATAGAGGGAAGGTGATGTCCAGAGACACAGGAGAAGCCTGGGGGCCACACCCACAGCCTGTGGATGGTGGCATGGATGGTGGCATGGATGGTGGGGTGGACGGCAGGGTGGATGGCGGGTGGACGGCTGGGTGGACAGTGGCATGGATGGCGGGGTGGATGGCAGGGTGGACGGCAGGGTGGACGGCAGGGTGGATGGCGGGTGGATGACGGGTGGACAGTGGCATGACAGGGTGGCCGGTGAGCGGGACAGCAGCTGGACAGCCACCTCCACAAGCAATCCAGCTCAGATCTGGAGTCTGGTGCTGCTCAACAGCCAGACTCTCACTGTGGCTTTTTGGCGTGTAGACGACACCTGCATACTCCACTGCCCAAATATCTATGGCCATGCTGCCTCCCTGTGAAGTAGCAGGTGCTGCCCTGGTTCATGGCCCTCGGCACACTTTGATCCCCTCTTCATCTCCCACCTCTTCTCCCTGGTCCTCACCGTCTTGCTCCTCTTGCATGGACCTTTGCCCCATCAGTGTAACTCAGGCATTGCCCAAGCCTTCCTGGTTTCCAAGGATGTCTGTGCTGCCTGTCATCTCCCCAGCTCCTGGGCCACCTTGATGGTCCCAGGAAACCTCCCACCATGAGTGCACCTGTCCGAGCTTCAAAACCGAGTCCACCTTACCCTTCTCCACTAAACCTTCCCCTGATAGAAGCCACCTGCCACCTCCAGTGTGGAAAATCCTTACCTATGTTCCTACCGTGTGGCCAGCATGCTCACTTTCTTTTCCAGTCACTTACTGTGCATGTTATAGAGCAGCTCCCAGACAGTGAGCTCTTTAGGGCAGGTGCTAGTGACCCACACATGCTTTGTGAGTGTAGCAGAAGTGAATGTGAAGTTGAGGATGGAGTTGAGGGTCAGAAGGTCTCTTGTGTGGTGTATTAGTCAAGGTTCTTATATCTATATCTATGGATCTATTATCTATCTCCAACCATCATCCACCCAACCATCCACCAATTCATCCATCCATCCATCCATCCATCCATCCATCCATCCATCCATCCACCCATCCATCCATCCACTAATCCATCCTTCTATCCACCCATATATCTAGATTCATTTCAAGGAATTGGCCTACATGATTTGGGAGCTGGCAAGTCAGACGTTTTCAGGGTAGCCTGACTGGAGGCTGAGAGAAGAGGTGATGTTGCATCTTGAGTCTAAAGGCCATGTACAGAATTCCCTTTTTCCCGGAGAACATCTGTGTTTTGCTCTTCAGGTCTTTGACTGATTAGATGAGGCCCACCCACATTATGGAGAATAATCTGTTGAACTCAAAGTCTACTGATTCATGTGCTAGCCTTATCTGAAAAAATACCTTATGGTAACATCTAGACTTGTATTTGGCCAAATACCTGGGTACCTGATCTCTTCAAGCTGACAGTTAACCATCTTATGTGGGCATTACTGAGTGCTTACACTTGATGGCCTTCTTTGATGACCACATAGTTGGCCATCTGACTGATATAGGAGAAACCAGAGGTTAGCCACAGGGCTCTTGTAGAATCCCAGATCCAGGATGAACAGGCTGGAGACTCTATACCTCAGTTCACACAGTGAGGACAGTGGGTCTGCACTCAGTGGGCTCCATGGGGCATAAGCACCACACCCACTTGAGGGTCTCGGCACAGCGCCCGGAGCCAAGCTCAGGACACGCTGGCCCCTGAGCTGAGCAGAAACCGATTTCCTTTACTGTAATTCTGTTACTGAATTTGTTTGGAAGTTTGCAATAAATTTGCACTTGTGACGGAAGACAGGATTGTTCCATACCTTCATGAAGAAGAAAACCAAACATCATATTAGTCTAATGTTAAAAATGGTTCTTTTTTGCGACCTAGCTGAAGAATGATGGAAGAACAGTTTGACAATAGCACCAAAAATCAAACAATTAAAATTCTAGTGCCTCAAATGTGAATTTTATAAAGTTACCTAAATCTGAAGGGTCTGGCAGAATGATCAGGGAATTGAATGTGATTTTGGATGCAGTGTATTCAGAGAGGAGTGATTGACACGAGGAAATCAGGAAATCCAGCGCAGCCCTGAGGGCCTCCAGCAGATCTCTGCCTGCTGTCTGGTCTTTGCATTTCTGTTTGTGAACAACATTATTCATGCCACTGTCCAGTGGCTTTCCAGAATTTTAAAGTGCAAATTAGGAGGTTCAAACAAGTCTCTGTGGGCTCAGACTCACATTCTGGTAATTGCCTGTGGTTCATGGGTGCAGGTGGACTCACCGCGAATGATCCACTTTCTAGCAGGTGCCTGGTGTGTGGGAAGATTGTGCCCAGAGCGGGTGCACGTGGAGACGTGGATGGCAGGAGCCTGCAGCAATCAGGTTTGGAATGTCGGCTCCTGGGCCATTTCAAATTGGAGGAGAATTTCATTCTCCAAACTAGTGGGAATTTAAAATGGAAATTAAGAATTAGATGTTAAATCTTGCATTCGAAGCACGGTTTGATAACCACATACACAGACAGATAGCTAGCGGTTAGGTGCGTGGGCCTGGACCCGACTGTCAGGGTTTGCGCCCCACCCTGCTGCATGAGGGAAGTTTTCACTTCTCTGGGTCTCGGTTTCTGTGTGGTAAAATGGGATGCTGTCCTGTGCCTCACAGAGCTGTGTGCTTTATCACCACGGCAGCAGAGTTCTCTTTCAGGGCAGCGCTCCCTGGTCCCAGGGGCATCCCTGCCAGGTCACCAGCCCATGCCCACGGCAGGGCCAGCTGTGTCTGTACAAGGCTGAGCCCCAGGAGATGGATGCCCCACGCGGGGCCCCTGAGACCCAGCTCCGAGCACCAGAAGGGAGTCAGGAAGCCGCAGGCTGTGGGCCCCACACCGTCTATACTGAGGGACATGCGGCCAACAGGCCAAGAAGGTGACAGGGCAGGTGTTTAAAATAAGCACCTCGACCCAGCCCCAGAGCCCCACTCTTCTACGGTGCATGTGTGTGAGCCCCTGGGACGCCCAGCACGGTCACTAGGGCAGCGGGTGCCGCGTCGGCCACTGGGGTCACATGCGTGGACCCCAGGGCCGTCCCTCCAGCTACGGGAGAGGGGGGCAGAGATCATATCACTGTTCTTTTTTGCGTAGATCCGGAAAGTCCAATAAATCTTTATTTTACTGAGGACCTCACCTAACTTCTTCCGAATCCTAAGGGAATTCCAAGGCTTTCCTCTTTTTCGGTCGTGGCAGGGCTCGGCGGACCGCAAAGCTGGCTACAGGTGTTTGGAACAGAGGTCACTACTGTTTTCATTAACTGAAAACTTGAGACGAATCAACAGAACGGCCTCCTCTTCACTCGCAATCCAGAGAACTCAACCTCTATCGGAGGTTGAAACTGATGCGTACGTGTAAGAAGACCCAAAGGTGCAGTAACTCATTCAAAGCCTGTTGCCAATATTTCTACAGTTGCATGTTGAAAAAAGCCTTTTGTGTAATTTATAGATGCACATTCTGGTGGAGTGTAATTGTATCTAGATAAGCATAACATAAAACTAGTTTATAGTTCCATTAAATTGAGTCTCCAAATTGTGTCAAAGACTTGATTTTTAATTCAATGGGGCCTAATTTAATTAACTCGGAAGAATATTTTAAACGACACACAGCAGGTCTCGAATGCCAAATGGCTCAGCCTTCTAAAAACAGAGGGACGTCGCTCCAGCCCCTGCCTCCAGGACATATTAGGGAACCTTTCACCTGCCAAATGCCATAGGAGTATCCGCGGTGGTAACAGCTGCACCATCTGGGGGTCTCAGATTATGCTCATGTGGTGGAGCTGGGCCACATGATTCATGGCGGGGAAGTGGAAAGGGCTACGCCGAGGCCTCTGGTGGGTTTTGGTGTCAACACAGGTGACGTCCAGGTCTACACTCTGTGGAGGAGTTCCAGCCAGCGTCGCTGGGGCCTGTGCTCTGCCCGGAGGGTCCCCACGCAGCCTCTTGCTGGGGAGGTGGTTTCTGTCCCCAGGTTTGGCCATAAAGCCTGAGCTTCCCTCTGTCCTGCAGCTGGGGCTTCCGTGGCTGGCCGTTCAGCACACGGGGTCCCTGGGGCACTGAGGCCCCATTTCCCTTGTCCTGAGGGAGCTGCACAGGGTGGGCACATACACAGAAACGCCAAGAGATCTTGCCGTGCTGCGTCCCCCTCGCCGTGCTGCAGGAATGCTCTTACTAGTGTTCTCGGATGCGCGGCAGGGGTGGTACCCCGGCCGGAGGCAGGCCCAGGTGGTGGCAGAAAGGATCCCGTCCTCCACTTTCCATCAGCGCAGAATCTCCAGAGAAGAAATGCACTCATTTCATCAAAGTCTTAATCGCCGCCGGAACAACATCCCTGTCTGTAAGTGCCTCACATGCAAACGTGTATAATTTGGTTTTCCTTTCCCGGATCAAAGATTGTACACCATTGAAGTAGCAGGAAGGGGAAAGCTACTTGTCCAATAGTAAGATTCTGTATATTCAGTTGTTTGTACTTATGTATTGTATGGGCAGTCAAAATGTAATGTTAATTAGTCTGCTCAAGGTAGTTAAATATCCTTATTCACGCCAAGCTTTACCTGTTGTGTCAAATGACTGTGATCATCATGAAAGCGTGAGTAATTACTCTGAGCTCCATCCAGATATTTGAAAATTATGGAACAGTAGCTTGCTGATCGTTATGCAGGAAGTGGCCTGTTCTGACTTCAGGACAATACTTGATAGGCTTTTTACCAGTGAGTAGACATGAATGAATGTAAGACAGTGACTGTGAACTTTAAAGAAGACATTCCAGCTAGTATCAAGAGTGGATGCCACGTTCATCTGAAAATCAGTTTCCAGGAAAACCTGCGCTAACATCACACTTGTTGGAAAACACTGAAAACCTTATCCTAAGAGCGGCACTCTCACCTGAGCATGCTGGGGGTCCTGGACAGTGCAACAAGGCAAGAAAAAGAATTATAAAACATACAAGTTGGGAAGGAAGAAATAAAATATTCTCTATTTAAAGAAAATATAATTTCCTGTGCAGAAAAGACCAAAGACTCTACGAACACTGTAAGAACCAATAAACAAGCTTAGGAAGGTCATGGAGTAGAAGGTAAATTTACAAAAGGTCACTTATATTTCTACACACTAGTGATGAATAGCTGGAAAATCCAATTAAAAAGAGTTTTAGCACCAAAAATATAAAATACTTCAGAATTTATACATCTTACAAAATATGTGTTGAATCAGTGGGTTGTACGTAAAGGAGGGGTGTTCTTGGTTCATGTATGGGATAACTCAGTATTACTAGCACGTCAATTCTCCCAAGATGGATCTACAGATTCAATACAATTCCAAGAAAAATTCCAGGGGGATTTTTTTGGTAGAAACTGACAGGCACTTCCCAAAAAATATATATGGAAAGACAAAGGAGTTGGAAAACCCAGAACAATTTAGAAAAAAAAAGAAAGGACGTACTGCTTGAGTCAGGCTTACGCTACAAGCCACAGTGTCAAGACAGTGGAATATCGGAGAAAAAACAGACTTTCAGACATGATCAGAAGGCAGAGTCCCGTGGGGGACGGAGCAAGACGGCAGAGGAGTAGGAGACCTGGATTTCGTCTGATCTCAGGAATTCAGCTGGATAGGGATCAAACCATTCTGAACACCTACAAACTCAACAGGAGATTGAAGAAATGAATAGGAACAACTCTCTGAACAGAAAAGCGACCACTTATTGGAAGGTAGGACGTGCGGAGAAGTGAATCCGAGGCGATATTCGGGAGGATAGACGGCGGGGGAGGGGCCTCCGTCGGCCGCTTCTGGCAAGTGCTAGAGCCGCGGAGCACAAAATCGGAACTTTTAGAAGTCGGCTCCGCTGAGGGATGTCGCTGCAGTGGCTAAGCGGGGGGTGGAATCCTCGCGGGACAGTGTGGACTCAGGACCCTCGGGGTCACAGAAAGACCGGGGGTGCCTGAGTGCAGCAGAGCTCCCAGGGATCGGAGCGGGGAAGCCGGCTGCAGAGACGGAGCCGAGGCGCGGGCTCTCAGCTCAGGGTTGCCATAAACTGTGATCCGCGGCCCAGTCGGGCCACTGCTCCTGCAGCAGGGACCTAACAACCAGCAGAGCCGGGAGACTCCCCTTCCTCCCCCGGGAGGAGCGGCGCGGGAGCGCACCGCAGGGATCTGCTGGGTTTGGAGAATCCACATGGGGCCGGGTGCCAGAAGATAGGAACACTTGGTCACAGGCCGGGTGAGCATGGAGTGCGGCTGGAGACCGGGGACACGGGAGTGACGGCTTTTCTCTGGGGGCACACTGAGGAGCGGGGCCCCAAGTTCTCAGCTCCTCCAGGAGGAGATTGGGAGGCCACCATTTTCACCCTGGTCCTCCAAAGCTGTACCGAGAGCTTGCAGGGAACAAAAGCTCCTGAGAGCAAACCCGAGCAGACTGCTTAGCCCGGACCGACAAGGGTGGGGCAATTCCGCCTCCGGCAAAGACATTTGGGAACCACGGCAACAGGCCCCTCCCCCAGAAGATGGGCAAGAACAGCCAGCAAGCCAAGACCAAGTTTACTGATCAAGGCGAACAGGAGAACTCCAGCGCTAGGGGAATACTGCACATGGATTTCATGGCTTTTTTTTTTTTTTTTTACCATGATTCAT
>NW_027397158.1:472045-594549 GCF_003265705.2 Callorhinus ursinus | reverse complement strand
TTTTTTATTTTTCATTTTTAGAATCATATTCTATCTCTTCATAGTAGTTACCCTTATTTTTGGCATATATATATAAGTTGTTCTCTCTTTAAAATTTTGAGATACAGTTTCTTCTAACAGATCAAAATATACCCTAAATCACTAGTGTATGGCTTTGTTCTAGTCTCCTGCCTGATCACATTCTCTACCCTTTTTTTTAATCTTCTTTCTTTTTTCAAACAAATTCTTATCAATTCCTTTTATAAAATCTTTTATAATTTTCATCTTTACAGTCATCTTTCATCCCTTCATTGTATCAACCCTTATTTTGTACATATATAAGTCTCTCTTCCCTTGAAATTTTAGGAGGCACTTTCTTCTAACAGACCAAAATACACCCAAAATTTAGTGTGTGGCACTGATCTATGCACCAGCCTGATCATATTTGATCATATTCTGTTTTTTTGTTCTGTTTTTGTTTGTTTTTATCCTTTTCTTTTTCTCTTTCTTTCCCTTTCTTTTCCCCTGGTTTCAGGTCTTTTCTGATTTGATTAGAATATATTTTCTGGGATGTAACCTACAATGGTAGAAACATTAGATTGGCAACAGACCTATCCACAGAGACGTGGCAGGCCAGAAAGGATTGGCAAGATATCTTCAGAGCACTAAACGAGAAAAATATGCAGCCAAGAATACTATATCCAGCTAGGCTATCACTGAAAATAGAAGGAGAGATAAAAAGCTTCCAGAACAAACAAAAACTAAAGGAATTTGCAAACACGAAACCAGCCCTCCAAGAAATATTGAGAGGGGTCCTCTAAGCAAAGAGAGAACCTAAAAGCAGCAAAGAGCAGAAACGAACACAGACAACAGACAGTTAACAGTCACCTTACAGGTAATACAATGGCACTAAATTCATACCTTTCACTAGTTACCCTGAATGTAAATGGGCTAAATGCCCCAATCAAAAGACACAGGCTATCAGATTGGATTAAAAAACAAGACCCATCCATATGCTGTCTGCAAGAGACTCATTTTAGACGCAAAGACACCCCCAGATTGAAAGTGAGGGGGTGGAAAACCATTTACCATGCTAATGGACACCAAAAGAAAGCTGGGGTGGCAATCCTTATATCAGACAAACTAGATTTTAAAACAAAGACTGTAATAAGAGATGAGGAAGGACACTATATCCTACTTAAAGGGTCTATCCAACAAGAAGATCTAACAATTGTAAATATCTATGCCCCGAACATGGGAGCAGCCAATTATATAAGGCAATTAATAACAAAGGCAAAGAAACACATTGACAACAATACAATAATAGTGGGGGACTTTAACACCCCCCTGACTGAAATGGACAGATCATCTAAGCAAAAGATCAACAAGGAAATAAAGACTTTAAATGACACACTGGACCAAATGGACTTCACAGACATATTCAGAACATTCCATCCCAAAGCAACGGAATACACATTCTTCTCTAGTGCCCATGGAACATTCTCCAGAATTGATCACATCCTAGGTCACAAATCAGGTCTCAATCCGTACCAAAAGATTGGGATCATTCCCTGCATATTTTCAGACCACAATGCTTTGAAACTAGAACTCAACCACAAAAGGAAAGTCGGAAAGAACTCAAATACATGGAGGCTAAAGAGCATCCTACTAAAGAATGAATGGGTCAACCAAGAAATTAAAGAAGAATTAAAAAAATTCATGGAAACCAATGAAAATGAAAACACAACTGTTCAAAATCTTTGGGATACAGCAAAGGCAGTCCTGAGAGGAAAGTATATAGCAATACAAGCCTTTCTCAAGAAACAAGAAAGGTCTCAAATACACAACCTAACCCTACACCTAAAGGAGCTGGAGAAAGAACAGCAAATAAAGCCTAAACCCAGCAGGAGAAGAGAAATCATAAAGATCAGAGCAGAAATCAATGAACTAGAAACCAAAAGAACAGTAGAACAGATCAACGAAACTAGGAGCTGGTTCTTTGAAAGAATTAACAAGATTGATAAACCCCTGGCCAGACTGATCAAAAAGAAAAGAGAAATGACCCAAATCAACAAAATCATGAATGAAAGAGGAGAGATCCCAACCAGCACCAAAGAAATACAAACAATTATAAGAACATATTATGAGCAACTCTATGCCAGCAAATTAGATAACCTGGAAGAAATGGGTGCATTCCTAGAGATGTTGAACCAGGAAGACATAGAAATTGAACCAGGAAGACATAGAAAACCTGAACAGACCTATAACCACTAAGGAAATTGAAGCAGTCATCAAAAATCTCCCAACAAACAAAAACCCAGGGCCAGATGGCTTCCCAGGGGAATTCTACCAAACATTTCAAGAAGAATTAATACCTATTCTCCTGAAACTATTCCAAAAAATAGAAATGGAAGGAAAACTTCCAAACTCGTTTTATGAGGCCAGCATTACCTTGATCCCAAAACCAGACAAAGACCCCATCAAAAAGGAGAATTACTGACCAATATCCTTGATGAACATGGATGCAAAAATTCTCACCAAAATATTAGTCAATAGGATCCAAGAGTACATTAAAAGGATCATTCACCACGACCAAGTGGGATTTATCCCTGGGCTGCAAGGTTTTTCAACATTCGCAAGTCAATCAACGTGATACAATACATTCACAAAAGAAAGAACAAGAATCATATGATCCTCTCACTAGATGCAGAAAAAGCATTTGACAAAGTATAGCATACTTTCTCGACCAAAACTCTTCAGAGTATAGGGATAGAAGGTACATACCTCAATATCATAAAAGCCATCTATGAAAAACCTACAGTGAATATCATTCTCAATGGGGAAAAGCTGGGAGCTTTTCCCCCAAGATCAGGAATGCAGCAGGGATGTCCACTCTCACCACTGCTATTCAACATAGTATTAGAAGTCCTAGACACAGCAATCAGACAACAAAAAGAAATCAAAGGCATCCAAATAGGCAAAGAGGAAGTCAAACTCTCACTCTTTGCAGATGATATGATACTGTATGTGGAAAACCCAAAAGACTCCACCCCAAAACTGCTAGAACTCATACAGGAATTCAGTAAAGTAGCAGGATATAAAATCAATGCACAGAAATCAGTGGCATTCCTATACACCAACAACAAGACAGAAGGGAGACAAATCAAGGAGTCGATCCCCTTTACAATTGCCCCCAAAACCAGAAGATACCTAGGAATAAATTTAACCAAAGAGGCAAAGGATCTGTACTCAGAAAACTATAAAATACTCATGAAAGAAATTGAAGAAGACACAAAGAAATGGAAAAACATTCCATGCTCATGGATTGGAAGAACAAACATTGTGAAGATGTCAGTGCTACCTAGAGCAATCTACACATTCAATGCAATCCCCATCAAAATACCATCCACTTTTTTCAAAGAAATGGAACAAATAATCCTAAAATTTGTATGGAACCAGAAGAGATCCTGAATAGCCAGAGGAATGTTGAAAAAGAAAAGCAATCACAATTCCGGACTTCCAGCTCTATTACAAAGCTGTCATCATCAAGACAGTATGGTACTGGCTCAAAAACAGACACATAGTTCAATGGAACAGAATAGAGAGCCCAGAAATGGACCCTCAACTCTATGGTTCACTAATCTTCGAGAAAGCAGGAAAGAATGTCCAATGGCAAAAAGACAGTCTCTTCAACAAATGGTTTTGGGAAAATTGGACAGCCACATGCAGAAGAATGAAACTGGACCATTTCCTTACACCACACACAAAAATAGACTCCAAATGGTTGAAAGACCTAAACGTGAGACAGGAGTCCAACAAAATCCTAAAGGAGAACACAGGCAGCAACCTCTTCGGCCTCAGCCTCAGCAACTTCTTCCTAGAAACATCGCCAAAGGCAAGGGAAGCAAGGGCAAAAATGAACTATTGGGATTTCATCAAGATAAAAAGCTTTTGCACAGCAAAAGAAACAGTCCACAAAACCAAAAGACAACCAACAGAATGGGAGAAACTATTTGTAAATGACATATCAGATGAAGGGCTAGTATCCAAAATCTATAAAGAACTTATCAAACTCAACACCCAAAGAACAAATAATCCAATCAAGAAATGGGCAGAAGACATGAACAGTCATTTTTCCAAAGAAGACATCCAAAAGGCCAACAGACACATGAAAAAGTGCTCAACATCGCTCGGCATCAGGGAAATCCAAATCAAAACCTCAATGAGATACCACCTCACACCAGTCAGAATGGGTAGATTTAACAAGTCAGGAAATGACAGATGTTGGCGGGGATGTGGGGAAAGGAGAACCCCCCACACTGTTGGTGGGAATGCAAGCTGGTGCAACCACTCTGGAAAACAGTGTGGAGGTTCCTCAAACAGTTGAAATTAGAGCTACCAGAGGATCCAGCAATTGCACTTCTGGGTATTTACCACAAAGATACAAATGTAGGGATCCGAAGGGGTGTGTGCACCCCAATGTTTATAGCAGCAATGTCCACAATAGCCAAACTGTGGAAAGGGCCAAGATGCCCATCGACAGATGAATGCATAAAGAAAAGGTGGTATATATATATGCAATGGAATATTATGCAGCCATCAAAAGGAATGAGATCTTGCCATTTGTAACGACATGGATGGAACTGGAGGGTGTTATGCTGAGTGAAATAAGTCAGTCAGAGAAAGACATGTACCATATGACCTCACTGATATGAGGAATTCTTAATCTCAGGAAACAAACTGAGTGTTGCTGGAGTGGTGGGTGGTGGGTGGGATGGGGTGGCTGGGTGATAGACATTGGGGATGGTATGTGCTATGGTGAGTGCTGTGAATTGTGCAAGACTGTTGAATCACAGATCTGTAATTCTGAAACAAATAATGCAATATATGTTAAGAAAAAAAAGAAGAAGATAGGAGGAGGGGAAGAATGAAGGGGAGTAAGTCAGAGTGGGAGACGAACCATGAGAGACAATGGACTCTGAAAAACAAACTGAGGGTTCTAGAGGGCAGGGGTGTCGGGGGATGGGTTAGCGTGGTGATGGGTATTAAATAGGGCACGTTCTGCGTGGAGCACTGGGTGTTATGCACAAACAATGAATCGTGGAACACTACATCAAAAACTAATGATGTAATGTATGGTGATTAACATAACAATAAAAAAGAAGGTAGAGTCCCAAAATCCACCCACACGAGGATGGTCAGTTTACTTCCAGCAAGGGAGGGTGGACGATCCAGGGAAGGAAGGATGATCTTCTTAATAGCTGGTGCAGCAGAGTTGAATGTCTGTATGTAAAGAGATGAACTCTAATCCATTCCTCACAAAAGCTACGCATAAAAAATTTGACTCAAAATAAACTATGGCCCTAAATGTAAAACTCAAAACTATACATCTTCTAGAAGAAAGTGTAAGAGAAAATCTTTGTGCACGTGGGTTAGGCAGTCTTCTTCCATACAAACACCAAGGGAATGGTCCGTAGAAGAAACATTGATAAATTGGACTTTTCAAAATTGAGAATTCCTGTTCCTCAAAAGACACTCTAAAAAACATGAAAAGAGAAGCCACAGATGGGGAGGAAGTACGTTCAGACCCCATACTTGGTAAAGGATTTGTGTCCAGAGATATGAATAACTCTAGTACGAGAAAACCCAACTCCCAGACTTTGAGTAAAGTAGCTTCGCCAGCCCGTCATCAATACTCTCCAGAGAAGGCAGGTAAGAACACAGACAGGAGCAAGGTCATTAGTCCCCAGGGAATGTGAGTTACAGCCGCCCTGAGCAGGTGCTCACGGTGCTTTTATTTCAAACCCCTGAGGACCGGAAACAACCAGGACGTTCCTCCTGGCGGTGGATAAATACAGCACCCTTCACTCGGAAATAAACGTATCACCCTCCTGACACACACAGCGTGGGGGACCTCGTGTGCCTAACAGCCTGGCAAAAACTAAATGGAACTAAGTTATCAGTGTCCTGGAATGTACTGGGTTGAACGGGGGGTCCCTTGGAGATAGACTCCGGTCGTACTTCCCGAGACCCGTGACTGCGGCTTTATGTGGAAAAGGTCTTTGCCCATGTTATTAGGTTGAGGATCTGGAGATGAGAAGGTCCTGGGCTTAGGGTGAGGCCAGGTGTCCTTAAAGAGAAGCAGGGGGAGATCTGAGACACAGACACACAGGGAGAGGCCACGAGGAGACAGAGCCAGACACGGGAGTGAAGCGGTCACAGGCCCAGGGGCGCCTGGAGCCCCCAGGAGCTGGAAGAGGCAGGAAGGAGCCCCCCAACCCAAGGCCTCCAGGGGGAGGGCAGCCCTGCCCCACCTGGATCGCAGACTTCTGGCCTCAAGACCTGAGAGAGGATAAACTTCTGATGTGTGTGGTTCTTTGCCATGGCGGCCCTTGGAAACTAAGGCACAGAATAGGCCATGTACTGGCTAAACTTTGGCAGTCCTCACATTCTGAGTTTTTGGTGGAGTGCAGATGTTTGAGTCCAGTGCTCTGTAGGAGGAGTGGAGTTCATGCAAATGGCTGCACGCAGCCACAGCCGAGTGTGGTGGTCAGTGAAGGGTTTAAGTGGCCGAGCCCTTAGTAGTAAAAGCTCCATCCCCGCCCCTCCCCTCCGCGCTTGCGACACCACAGTCATTATCTGGAGCCTGCAGAGCTGTATCTGGTGGAACAAACATCACAACTGTAGGAAATGTTCATGCAAATGTGAAAGGACATCCCAAGCAGCCTGCCCCGCAGACTGTCAGGTCCGCACTCCGCGTTACGTTAAAACATAAACAGCAGAATCAACAGGAAACCACTCTCCGTGCACTTGATTCCCAAAAGCTTTTACAGCTTATTACAAGATAAATCGAAGGACTTAAACGGCGCTTTGTACCGTTTTCAAAAACCTCTGTGCGGCCGTCAGGACGTAACATTTGTGACTGTTATCACTCAGGTCACAATGGGGAGGGTGTTTTGCTTCACTGACGGAACAGGAGACGCGTAAGGAGCGCTCGGGCCCCTCCAGTCACCCCAGCCCTGTGGGCTGCCCGTGGGCAGGACGTCTTGCCCACACCCCGCGAGGCCACACTGACAGATGACAGATGACAGATTCATGTGCTTATTTGCGGTCTGTGTATTTTCTTGGCGAGGTGTCTGTGTAGGGCTCCTGGCAAAGCTCATTTGGGTTGTTTGCTTCCTTATTATTGATGAATGAGGGTTTTAAGCATTCTTTGTACATTTAAAAGTATCTTCATTGTGACCAGGACTTTATCGTTTGGAGATAGAAATGTGCACACATAGATACATATAAAATTTGATTCTTGTATTTTTATTCAAGTTCACGTCAAACATAATTTACATGGTGCAAAATTCACCAATCTTAGGCACACGGCTCGAAGGGTGTGCATGTGCGCACACAACAAATTAAGTCCCGTCTCCAACGTGGTGGAAGAACTCCTCCATCATTCCGGAAGCTTCCATCATGACACAGCACACACCACCTCCCTCTCCCTCCTTCTGACAGAATGTGCCTACTGTCGAACCTCATCCAGACAGGACACTGAATGCAGTATGCACCTGCTGCATGTGGTTTCCTTTGCTCAACGTAACGTCTCTGGCGCTGATTTATGTTTTGCCTGCATCACTATGTTGCTATATTTCATTCATTAGGATTAGGGTTTGTTTTTTTTAATAAAAAACTCAAATTCTTATTGGAGATATTAATTCATTTTGGAGTACCGTTTTGCAGCCTTCTGTTTTTGCTTGTCTTATAGCAGAAAGTGATGTGATCTAAATTTTAGGCTTAACATTTTTTGTTTTATTTTCCAGTCACTGGGTGGGGTTGGGTTAATCACCTTTTTCCTATTTCCAGGCATCTTGTGGCAAGGCTCCTTGGACATGAGCAGCCTCTCAGGGTAGACTGCGGGGTCTGTACAGGTAATGGGCTGTAGACAGCGGTGGTGAGGGTGGAGATCGAAGTCGGTTCACACTTGGTCATTTTGCTTTAAACCTACGACTCTTCCTTCCTCCTTCTCAGTCCCAGAGGCTGACCTTTTCTACCATTTACCAAACAATGGTAGCAACCCTTTGCATTTCCCGCGTGCTGTATGGGCAACCTCGGCACCCATGTGCCGTTTCCTGGGACTGCAGTGTCTTGCTGTGCATGGGCCCCCGACGCTCGCGCTCAGGCTGTCTGGGCCGTTGACTCCCACGGTGCCACGGCTCACCAAACACGGTAAGAGGCGGAGCTGGGGTTCCATTGTCAATCTCCCCGGGTGACTCCTTTCCCCCTCGAAGTGCAGATGCACCGTGGTGAGGAATTAAGCTGATCTTCACCCCCAAGTTCATCCGAACACGCCCCAGCAAGACAGAAACAACGGTTATACCAGGACTGTCTCTGAAACTGTCCTCAGGAGGGTTCTGATGGGCGTGGGACTTCTGGGTGCACCCTGGCTTATCTATTCCTGGACCGCAGCAGGGACAGGAGGTGATGCTCCTGGGAGGGGAAGGAAACTCCTCCAATTTCAGTCAGTTTATCTGTATCCTGTGATTTAAAGTTGGTGGTGGGCGTTTTCCAACACCAACAGCCAATTCTCAGATTCTCTGGGCACCAAACGGTTGTTTATCATCTCGGTCCAACTGGCACACCAACCATGAGGTGTCGTGTGGACCCCGCAGCTTGAGGGTCAGGCCCCAGAGACTGCCGCCCTCAGACGCCACTCCCAGGTCCCAGGACACCTGCATCTGACCAACTGGCCACAGATCAAGGATTCCCGGGACCCTCCTCAGTGTCAGTAATTTGCTAGAATGGGTCACAGAACTCAGGAAGCCATCTTACTTATATTTACCAGTTTGTTGTAAAGGGTAAACTGAGGAACCAACTAGAAGAGAAGCACAAGGTGAGGCCCGGGGTGTGTGTCCAGCCTCCACACCCTTGCTGGGCACTCGGTCCTCCCAGCCCCTCTGTGCGCTCAGCAGCTGGGATGCTCACCCCATCCCAGTGTTCAGAGTTTTTATGGAGTCTGATCTGCCGCCCCCCACCCTCCTCTTCCTGGAGTTGGTGGGTGGGGTCCGGAACTCTCATTGCGTGGCCGTTCTGGGGACCAGCCCCGTCCAGAGGCTCTCTAGGGGCCCTGGCGAGTCACCTCAGGGGCATGAACTCAGATGCCATCTATTTTTCTCCTCGAGAGCAACAAAAGACACTCCTGTCACTTGGGAAATCCCAAGGGTTTTAGGAGCTCTGTCAGGAACCAGGGACAGAGACCAATTCTACATCATATTACAGCTGCCGACCACGGAATGAAGAGCAGTCCTATTTGCCATCACTGGCGGTTTCCACCAGGTCACACATGAGCAAACACACAGACAAGTAAAGCAGGCACCAGGATGTTAGTAATTACGGGTGCTAGGAGAAGGGGTCCTTGTGGGTTATTTCCTGTTCTGACACTGTGTCTGTCGGGGTCTAATGTGGGGAGTGGATCGCAGTGGGTTACGGGACCAGGGACCCACACAATGGTGCTTGTGAGAGTGTGTGGGGTGGACAAGTGCAAGACCAGGGGCCCTATGCTGGCCTGCGCCGCAGGGCGGCCACACGGGTGCGGGGAGGACTTTACGGGTGCTGTTGCCTCGGGGGCCCGAGGGAGACCCTGCCAAGCCTCCGCCCGGTCTGCTGCCTCGAAGCACGAGGACCTGGCTGTTCTGGCTCCTCTCCCTCCCGTGTCTGGAGCAAATTCCCCTTCAGGGCAGCTCCAGCCTGGGTCCTTGCGGGAGGCCAACTCAGGGACACCATCCTGTGGTCCAGGCTCTGGACGGGGTGCGGGCCCAAGCCGCTGGACTCAGCGCATGCTCCGTGTGTTTACCGTGCTGTCCGCTCAAGCCCGGGGCAGGGCTTCGTGCAGGATTCGTGCTTCCTTCCCTGCATCTGTCAACGGGAGGCGACTGGCTCCTTCCGTGCTGACCACAGGGGTCCAGAGCCAGGCCCGGTCTGTGTGGTCCTGGAGAAGGAGGCCCTCTTCTGCTGGGAGCAGTGGACTGTGACCTGGGAGCACGGCTGTGACCCGTGACCTCGAGGCCCTGGGGGCCGCCTCACTGCTGCGGACCAGATCCACGGCTCCAGGAAGGGAGCCCTACCATTTCCAGCAGGAAAGTCTGGGCTTTTAAGGGGAAACAGAGCTGTTCCTTCTATTTCTCCACAAGGCTGCATCCCAGAACACTGTGGTGCCATGCTGCTCTTCACAGTGTCCAGTGTCCTTTACAGAAATCGAGATCGTAAGCCCTTCACGGAAAAGTCAGTGAATGACAGACGCCCAACTTGAGTTTTGCACCCAGAGAACTGTGTGGCCGTCCCTGTGGCCGGCACGGCTCTCCTGACCTAGTGTCGACCCTGCTGGGGCCCCGGGTTCGCCTCCCTGCTCCTCTGGGGTCCTGCCAGCCAGACGGCCTCGCCTCTGCCCCACCTGCCCCCTCTGTGGATGGTGCCTGTGGAGCTCAGGGTGCTCTGGGTGAGCCCGTGCTGCCCGTGGTCTCTCCTTCACTGCGGACACTCATCTCTCACGGTCTCGGCTGGCCTGCTGGCTGGATCAATGCCCAAACGGGCCTCAGATCACACCGGCCGCCCTCCTGCTGGGCCCAAAGCTAAGATCTCAGAGAGTGTGGTGGACACACGCTTTCCACTAGGGTGCAGAGTCACTAGCTTAAGGAACTCTATTTCAGGATGTAACCTGTTATGTAAGCCTGTGGATGGAACAGGGTGAGAAGGTATGTTTTCTGACCGTGTGATGCCCCAAAAGGTCCCAAGTGGAGATCTGAGGACTCACACTTTTCCACAGGAAGTGTACAAAAGCAGCACACATGTAACTTTGGAAATAACCTTTTATAATTATATCATCTCGGTTCTGTGTAAAATGTGTTCAGTGAACTATTTCAAGAAGCTACTGGAATGAGAAGGTGTCTCTGTGAGTCTAAATTCTTTGTGTATTTACTTCCATAAAAATTAGTTGTATGAAATTAAGGGAAATCGCCAACTTAAGTTGTCCACAATGAGAGTTATGCATGTCTGAGCCAGAGTTACTAGGAAAATGGGAGACTTTATAATCCCGCAGCCCTGACCCCACAGCCCCCTGCCCGTCCCCGCCCCCTGGGCTGAACCCCCCGGCCCCCAGCCTGTGGCAAACGTTCGTGCCGATGGATCCGTCCCCCAGTAACGTTCGTGCTGATGGATCTGTCCCCCAGTGTTATCCGGGGCCTGCTCTCGTGCACCCGCTATTCTACCGTGTGGCGTTCCCGCTCTCGGGGAGTTCAGCGAGAAATCGCCTCCCCTTGTAAGACAACTGCACAAAAACCAAGGGAGATGTAACTCTTCATGCTGACAGAAGCAAATCCTTTAAAACGGAGAAAGAGAAAGAGGTGCTGTTTATTGGTGTTTCTCCCCAACAGTGGCCTGCAGATGCCCAGCTTGCACAAGGAGACAAGGGAACACCTGCCTCCGGGGAGGTAGGAAGGAACAAACTTCAATCATCCCCTGCGGACGTGATTTTCTGGTGGAAATAATCAGAAACCCAGCAGTTGGAGAACAGAGCACTTCCCAGACGCGGTTAGGGACCCAGCGTGCACCGGTCTTGTCGGCCCGAGAATCACACGATGTACCTGGAAAAGCAGAGGCGGGGGGAGCGAGCGTGCTCTGGAGGTGGAGGGAGGGGGTGTCCCCACCCAGCGGACGGCGCAGAGCACATTCGTCTCCCCAGGCTGCTGTGACAAGTGACTGAAAGCAGGACGGAGCGTCACCTCGCTTTCTGGAGGTCGGAGTCCCGCAGCCTAGCGTGGGCAGGGCTGCCTCCCTGCTGGAGGCTCAGCGGAGGATGGGTCCTCGCGGCTTCTTCCTGTTTCCCCAGCTCCTGGCCCTCCATCTGCACAGCCAGCAGCACTGGCCTTCCCCTCCGCCTCTCCCCTGCCCTGGCCCCGTCCCTGCCTCCTCCCCGAGGCCGCCTCCCGCCATCTCGTGCTGACCCTGGGCCTGCCTGGGTCGTCCAGGACAATCTTCTCATCTCACTGTCCTTACCCGTTTCTCTGCTCTGTTTTGCCGGGCTGTGACCCGGCCTCGTCAGGGGCGGGCGCTGTTCCCTCTGCGGGAGTCTCTGACAGTTACCGCTATTGATTATCGGCTTGAGGAGCGGAGCGATGGCAGATGGATCACAGTCGGGAGCCCAGGAGCAACCGTCCACAGCTGTATACCCTCCAGTCGGCGCTGAGAGGGCCGGGGACGGGTGGACACCTTGTGACAGTAAAAGGACATTCGACGGCAACACTGGTCTTACCAAGAGGATCGAGCGGCAGAGTGAGAATGGCCCCGAAGCATAGGGGTGTATTTGCAGCAAACGTAACCACGATGGGTCGTATATCTTAATACGGAAAGAACCCAATAGGAGAAAATGAATAAACGACATAAAAGACACAGAACACAAAAGTCCAGTAAACAAAGTGAAGGCTGGCCACGCCAGAGACCATGAAGGACAACAAGCCACAGAGAGTTCTTGGAGGCCCGTGTGGGCCATGAAACTTGCACCGCCAGGCAGACCTGCAGGAGGAAGAGACTCCCAGATGTGCCGGCCGCTGGTTCCAGATGCGGGGAAACCCCTGTGGTCCCTGGGAAGCTGTGGGTGTGCGCCCGTCCTCGGGCCAGCCTCCTCGCTGAGGACACATTCTCTGGAACATGCCGCAGGTGGCTCAGCGTCCACACGGGCCCCAGCCAGGCCCAGACACCACAGTGTCCCCGCAGGAGGGCAGGAGGACCACGGGCCAATGCACAGGGACACTGCGTGGAAGCGTCACACTCATGCTGACCACATCGAGTCACCGTGTGGGAAGTGCTAGACTGCCTCCCCCAGACACCCTGGGGGCTTGTGGGGCTGCCCCCGGAATCCGCTACCTCCTGACAGAGACTCTGGAGACTGGGGCGTTGCCAACAATGCCATGTTGAAATATGAAGTTCAGTGAATTAAAAAATGTACTTCACAGTTCAAAGAGATTGCATTAAATCGCTTTCTCAAATGGTCCTAATTAATTCAAATGAGTTTCATACGTGCCGAGACTCATAACCTCACAGAAAACTCGTACCTGTGAATTTTTGCACCAGCTGGGAAGTGAGGCAGGCTGTTTCCCTTCCTCTCTGGGCGTCTTCCCTCCGACCCAGCGGCGGGAGGGAATGGGCAAGGCCCAGCGGGCAGGGCGGGCAGGGCGGTCTCGGCGCAGAGATGAACGGCACTGGGAACCACAGCGGGACCGGGAGGGAGGTGGGCGGGCCTCCTGTGTGGTGGCTGCACCCCGAGCCTGGGCATGGCGCCTTCCAGCCTCCTGCCTCCCAGGAGGACGACCTCTTCCCAAGTCATGATGTTGCTCCCGGTGCTGGGAGAGCCGATGGCAAACCAGTGGGGACTCTCATTACTCTGAGACAGGGGACTTAATGGAGACCACTGTGTATTTATCGTTTTTCTACCAAATCCAAAATTAAGTAAATTTACCGAAAAGGAGATCAAGCAACTTTCTATGTGCTGAATGTGATTTGCCTGCTCTGTGTTGCTTACAATCCCCGGTTTCCTTAGGACTGGGCACTGGGCACCTAACAGGCGGCATTATGTTTTCCTTTCAGCCGAGAAGGGGCGTCAGTAACAGGAAGCATCAGAGAGAGAAAGGAGGCATCGATCCCTTATCCCCAAAGCTCAGTCATACACAGCTGAACATAACACCTTCAGTTTCTGCTCTGTGTAAGGACTCAGACAAAAAAGGAAAACAGGCAAATTCGCCCTTTCACTAATTCTGTTAAAGTGTGAAATGAAAGATGTTGCCAGATGATTTTTACCAGCGTCTCTTTCTTCCTAAGTCTCACCACCTTTCACTCAGAATAAAATAATGTCCAGAAGGTGTGTACATGGGATGAAAATGCAAATCCTCCCCTGCCTTCCAGGGTGACCTTCAGAAAGCCGCTCTTCCCATGTGCCCATCAGTGTGGACATGCTCATGCAGAGGTCAGGTCTATTTCTTTCTTCTTCTTTTTTTTTTTTTTTTTTGTGAGAGAGAGAGAGAGAGAGAGCGAACCAAGCTGGGGGGATGAGCAGAGGGAGCTGCAGGCTCCCCATGGAGCAGGAAGCCCGATGATTCCAGGACCCCAAGATCATGACCTGAGCTGAAGGCAGACGCTTCACCGACTGACCATCCCGGCACCCTGAGATCAGGTGTATTTCTAATCTAAATATCTGCTCCCCCTTGGCAAGCTCATGCAGAAGCTGACTGATAAGATAAATGTCCCTACAGCAATGAGGTGCAAACGGTTTTATTTTCTGAGTCCCTGACGTGCACACAGAGGTGGATTGCTCAGCTTTCTGGAGCGGATTTTGTTCAATGTCACTCAGTTCAACCACATCTCAGAAATGAGCTCAGAGTTTTCCTGCAAGTTTATGCAAATATTTGAAATTACGACTGCGTCACACCCAGCATTACACAGTTGAGCGTCACAAGCGTGCAGTTCACTACTTCTCAGGCTCAACGCTTGTCAGAAACTGTTGCTCGCCAATTTAGGTTTTGAAATTAAAATCGCATTTAAACGATTTTTTATATTTCTTGATTGTATAAATGCTTATTAAACACAGTAGGACATCTCCTCCCCAAATCAAGGTTTTATGAAACACAGCCACATCTGCTGCTGGTGTCTCTGGCGGCCGACAGAGTGTCGAGAGCCTGTGGTCCTTCCCCGAAAGTCTTTTCTCTGGGTCATGTTATTTCTTTGAAATGCATCGTTTGATTTGTCCTCAAAAAATGATTATTTATCTAAGTTCTTAGATCCTATTTGTACACATTGCTTCTCAATATCTTTCCCCTTAGGGCTCTCTTTTTAGGGATCCAAAAGTAAAAATCCACGTATCGGGAGACGGCTTCGGTCGGCTTCACATCCTGCAACGGATGCTTCCAGTCACCGTGCAGCTTAGAGCAGAAGTCACTCTGCATCTTGTCACAGAAAATCAAAGAGATAACTGGTGATCTTACTCAGAAAAAACAAAAAGGAGATTCTAGAGCCGATTCAAACTAAGTACAATACACAAGTAGTGTGACGGCCAGACATTTCTGGACGCATTCACAGTACTCGCTTTCCGCACATAATTATCTCATTAACGGTTTGCACAGTGAAGTCTAAGAGAGCTACGGACTCACTTGAGTCTCCAAGTGCAGAGATTCTGCCCGAGCCTCGCATTCTTGACCCACCCGCTGTCCCGCTGTGAGCGCGGGGTGGTGGGCAAAGCGTGTCTTCAGTTTTGATATTTCAAGTGTCAAGTGTTTTCTTGCCTAATTACAGCTAATACAAAATAAGCTAGTTTCTCGTTACCAAATGAAACAAGGGGAAACAACGTGTCCAGACCGGTGGCGTGTCCTCGGGCCCGCTCGTTAGTGCTGAACAGATTTTGACAAAGGCTTTCAGGATATATGTGTGGCTTTTTAAACCAGCTCTTTCAAACTGCAGTAATCAGATGGCCTATCAGAACCTAAATAACTTGGAATTTAATGTCATTTAAAAATCTGGTTCTTAAAATTCAGCACACTATCCAAGGGTTCATCCTTTACACAAAGTAAAACTTGACGCACGTGAAACACAGTCGATGCTCTTTCTGAGTTGCAGAGATTTGACCGAACTCCGATCCATAGGAAACAGAAGGCATGAAAGCTGGCTGTAGAGATGGGCACAAGAAGGTCTGACGTGTACAGGTGTTCATGTTACGCACAGAAACTCATGTCCCACTGCCATTGCACAAATGGTGACATGGGCGCTGGAGCTCTGCATTTACAGCTCAGGCCAAAATAGGGGTTCCGGGTCCCGCAACACCAGCCCGCTGGGGCCGGGGGGCGGATGTGCAGCATGAGGCCGCGAGCACCCCAGGCCAGCCCACGGCTGTTTCCTCCACAATGAGTGACTTACAGCCATGACTGAAGCTGCAGGGCTGGTGCTCGGGCCATGGGTGCCAGGCCTCGTCCACCGAGGCCCACGGGCAGGAAGCCCCTCCTGCACTGGAGGGGGACATCCATTCAGACAGCGAGGTGGCGTGTGCGGGGACAGACTTTAGCACAGGCTTCGCCTCAACTGCTTCGTGATTTTTAGAAAGAAGCCATATGGCCTCATTTCTTACAATATTTTTGAAGGAGATACAGAACTATTGGCCTAAATCTAGTGTCGATCGCATTTATAGGTCCACTGGGTGCTGTTGGATATGATTCACACTGCTCAGCGTTGGCAGGACGATTTCAGCAGGCAAGCTCGGGTAAATAATTTCGTTCCTTCATCCTCGCCATCTGTGCACACCGATGGCTTCCTCCCCGGAGAGCCCAGAGCACACCATCCGATCAGGCACCTGAGGTTTACCGGTGGCTTTAACTGTGCGTGGGAGGTGGGGCTCCCCAAACAAGCCGCAAACTCATGAAGGACAGGGAGGACGGGGCAGGGAGGACGGAGCCAGAGCCGCGGCCCGAGGACAGACGGCGGTCAGGAAGGATTCGAGGAGGCTGAGGAGGGCAGGACGTCCTTCCATCCCCAAAAGTGAAGGCAGAACTTTGAATTTGCAGAAAGACTCTCGAGGCTGCACTCCCGGCACCAGCAGGCCTGGGAGTTTGCTGGAGGGTGGACTGTGTTACGAACGGGACTAGTGCGGCCGTGCTAGCCACACACGCAGAGCTGGCCGGACTCCAGGAGGCCGAGGGGCCTGGTTTGGGGTGCATGGCACTGAGGGTGGAGAGAGCCCCTTCGGCCTGTGGACTGCCCACTCACAAGCGTCCCCTCAGCCGGGCGTACACAATATCGCTCTGATGTTCAGAGCATGGTGCAGACAAGGACGTGACCTCGAGGTAGAGCGTGTCCATGCGTGTGTTCAGCAGAGGATGGAGCATTTCTGAGGGACTTGGAGAGGTGTCTGAGCAGACGGTCCCTGGCATGAGGCTGCGAGACAAGCCTGGAAACAAGGAGCTCTGGGTGAGGGTGTGGCATGGGCCCACGTCCTTGGAAGGACCGAGAAGCCGCGTGGGGAGCATGGGGGCTGGCAAGGGCGCCACCAGGGCCGGCTTACTCTAGGTCTGTGGGACGGCCCAGGAGTTTGCGCAGAGGTGACATCACGTGGTGTGGGGTTTACAGCTTTGCAGGTGGGACAGAACAGAGGCTCTGAGCTGCCGCCAGACCGGGTGCTGAGGCTTGACCTGTGGCGGTCTCAGGACACTCGGAAGAGGAACCGGTAGGCTGTGGTGGGTTTCCTGGTACTGCCTCCGTTTGGGGTCAGAGGCATAGGCTGGCGGTGATGTCTTTCAAGAACAGGGGGGAGACCAAGTGCAAGGGTCTGCCCAGAGAGGCCTGGCGGGACAGACCTCCGGGCAGAGAAACTGATGAATAAAATAAGATTTGGGTGCACACACACACCTGTCTCATGTAAATACAGTTAATCAGTAAAACAGAACAGCCTCAGGTAGGAGAGATCATGCCCTGGAAAGTTAGAGAGAGGTGGGCGGCGGGTCCTTCTGAGCCACGCTCAGCGCTGTGCCAGGCCGGGCACCTCAGGTCTGCGTGTAACGTGACAATCCTATTTTTTTTAAGCCTGTTTCCAGCAGACAAATAAAACTTAAGAAAGAACCAGGGAAAGTTTATAAAGCAAGTTCAGGTAAACCTAGTTTCCTGGTAATGAATTGGGAAAATCACTAAAGCATAAAATATGCCGCCACACACTCGTTAATGTTATAATCGCGAAGAACCTGTAGGCATTCAATTACCGTCGAACACAACAGCGATCGCCGCTTGTCTGGGCAACCCCGAGCCCAGATGCTCAGCCGCTGGACGTGTAATTAACGCTGCTCTGGTTATCTTCTGTGAACACACCTTTCCAGAAACTTTATCTCAGAAGGTTTTACTTTAGTGGACGCCGGGATTTGGGTTTTGCACAAGTTCTGCTAAGAAATAACTGGTCTCCACAGGGTAAGATGACGCTGATGCATCCCCCGCAAGGGGGCCGTGACAGGATTCGGCTGTAAATGACATTTGATGGAAACAAAATCTAATTAGGACAATGAATCAAAGGTCCTACAAGATCTTTTCAGGGTAAACATTTTCATAATTAATTCATTGGAAAATAAAGAAAACTCGGATCTCATAATGGATTTGCTGTTCTGTGTGTTCCTTTATCTCTGAAATCAGCAATTCCCTGTTTCCTCTGGATTTCTCAAGATATTTCAGAGTAAAACAGGGTGAGTGGCCCAATTGTTGGAGAGTCTAATGCGTATTACTATGTTAAAAACTGAGAAATCCCTTGTTGAAAACACGGCATTTACCAAATACTGGCTTGAAAGCCAATCTCTACAGAACACCCTCGAGGCAGCGACAGTCCAGAGAGAAACCAGCATGGATCCCCAGCGACGCGCAGAGACAGCGGAACAGATCCGGAACCTACACCCTGACTCGGCCACCTGGTACCAGGCCCTTCCGTCAGTGTCTCCCGGGTCTTCTGATTTGGGGAATCACTTTGTACGTTTGGGTAGAAAGAGAAGAGACCACTTGTTTCTCCTTGTTCACAGATGGCGGAAAGCAAGGTCCCCGTTCCTGGGCCTGTGCGGCACCCGCCACGCCACCCGCCTTGTCTCCTGATCTCCTGTTTCAGCTTCCTCCCCGCCCGCTTTGCTCCAGCAGCATGCACCCCCAAGAGGCCTGGAGGTCTGTCCCGCCGCGGGGACGTACCTGCGTCCGTGCACACATGGTAGCAGCCGGTGCAGCAGGGAGACAGACCCGGCAGGGCTGGGCATCCCAGACAGCCCCCCCTGCACCCAAATGCCGGGCATGCCTGCCCCTTCTCGACACTGCTGGGACAGGGGGTCTTGTGGAGGAATTCCCCATGACCACCGCGATTCCTCAGGTGGAGCCGTGGGAGCTGGGGAGAGCCTGGTCCTCGGACGAGTTAGCTCAGTCAGGCAAGGCCTGTGGTCCAGACAGGACCCAGCCACCTGGGAGAAGTCGGAAAATTATGCACCTGTTTCTTGATTAACGGGTTTATAATGAGTTACCCAATTTTCACTCCGACCACCTGCCTATGTGTTAATTAGCACGGATTCTACAAGATGAGGCCGGCCATCCTAATGGGTGTTTCAGGGTCACTAACAGACACGTTTGCTTTCCTTCCTCATTTCCCTCGTCCCAACAGAAGGTTAACCACATAGGTACTGTCTTCATAATTCTACGCTGTTGTGAAGAAGGCAATTAGAGGAAAATGTTCTAATTTTGCCAAACCAATGGAAATAACATTCTTTGGGTGAATGAATTTACTCCCTCATCAAATATTTATTGAGCATCGCTTCCATGCAGTTATGGCCTCGGGTGGACGGTAGAAACAGCCTCGACAAGTCGCCATTTGCAATGCGTGTGCAGGGGTTTTTCAGGAGCTCTGGCCAAGGAAGGAAGCATGTCTCCCTTGATCACAGATGAGACTTATGGTTTCCTTGTACAGGGGTGTGGGAGGGGCTGGTAAAGACAGGTGCGTATCGACCAGCTCTGGGACCTGGAGCGCCATTCCCAGCCTCCCTGGATGCCAGACAGGACCCCCACGCCCTGGGAGTGAGCACTCGCCTGCATCCCTTGGAGGCTTATGGGACAAGGCTCCCACCTGGGAAGGATGTTGGCAGAGATGAGACGTGTAGCCTGGAGCACAATCCCCCGGGCCCACCGCTGTCTTCCTCCAAAGTCGGCTCTGGGAGGCTGATGCCGGCGGTCGGTGGGAGCGGGCGTGACATCCGAGCAGTGTCTGTGGTCTTTGGCCCCAGCGGCTTTGAGGAGCCACACAGCCCAGACCGTGCGGACACAGGGCGTCAGATCATTTCTCCAGCAGGTGCTGGGAAGCAGTATTTCCCTAAGTCTGAAAACACACAGTGGAGACCAAGAGAATCTGTCTTTGATATGAAAAAGAAATACACTGGGGAAAAATATGGCAATTTAAGTTAAAAAGCAGATGGATAGAGTTTGGTGATTCTGCAGAAGTAATTCTTAAGGTCACTTTTTATCTCACTAGACTCATTGTAAATTAGAAAGTTTTCTCTGGATTTTGAAATAAGGAGGTACATGAACTCCATTCTTCTCCGGATGGGTCATATCAAACCAGTTACTTGCTGGAAACTGAGGTTATATATTTAAACTTTGCCTTTTTTTTTTTTTATAATGTGTGATTTGGGGAGGTATGGGGACTGGACCCAGCTCTGATGTTTTCGTGCCACGACTGAGCATGTTTCTCAAGTCCATGTACATTTGGGCAGATGATCGCCTGCAGTGAGAGAGAGCACGTTGTGGAGAAACCTCCTGTCCGCAGGTGCTCGGTGGGAACCCCCCCACGCGTGACGTCCCCCCTCGTCCTCAGCGTCTCCGGGGCCCCAGGGACATGGTCGCTGGGTCTGCTGCCTCAGGAAAGTGGCACAAACACTCCTGACTCAGTTTCCTCCCTGTGAGCAACAGGGACGGAGAGGCTGAGACGTTCATTATTTGGACGACGGTGTTGATGGTCCTGTAGTTAAGTCCCCCTCTCTGTGGTCTCAGAGCAGTGATACAGTATTTTTAATATTGTATTAAAGAGCAGTATTTCCCAAAGAAAGAGGACAAAGCCCCCAGTGGGAACGTTGCAATAACTCATGAAATGACCCACGCCTCTTTTGCCAGATTACAGGTCCCAACGAAGCTTTGAAATACATGAAGCAGTTCTGGTTTCAGGCATGACATGGAAGAGCTTGGAAGTTGTCATTCCTGTCCTGACAACAAGAAAAATACGCACAAGCCAATAATATGTGTTTTTTCCTGCGGCCCTCGGAGAACTGAGGCCCCTGAACAGAACTCCACGTGGAAATCGGGAGGCACAGGTGCAAACAGTGCAAACCCAGGACAGGTGCTGCCGGCCATTCAATGGCGGAAACGCCTCCCACTCTGACGGGTTTCCAGAGGTGCGTGTGGGGCAGCAGGAGGGCACAGACCCCCGGGGTTTTGCATTCCTGGCGCCCGCTGGCTCGCGGGGTGGAGTGCTGCGCGGGATCTCCTCGTGGCCTCGGTGTGGAGTGAACGGAGTGACCCTCCACCAGGAACACCCACTCTCCCAGGGAGGAGCTTCTCCAAATCTCATTCCCACGGGGAAGGGAGCCCTCCTGTCTCAGCCGAGGAGAGAGGCGTGCAGCCAGAAACACCGGTGAGGGTGGAGAGCCGGGGTTCGGCGGCCGTGGGGAGGTGCAGGGCTGCCGATCCCGGGTCTGAAACGCACAGCACAGACAGCGGGTCCGCACCCAAGTGATAACGCGGATGAAATGACGATTCCTTGAAAGACGCTGGCTGCCGGAATGTGTAAAGCCCACTTGAGAGAGCTCGAGACGTGGGAAAGCCCATGTTAATAGTGGTGGATGTTAAAACACTCTCCTCAACAGCGCACAGAGCAGACGAAACTTAGAGGAAGCACAATCAGAACGTGACTTGCTGAATACGCACGAAGCCCCACACCCGACAGGGATAAATGCACATCCTCTTTTATTATCCACTGAATATTTCTCTAGACTACCCCTAGGATGGCTCATAAAGTCTTAACTGCACTGATTTTCAAAAGGCTGGAAACATTTATAAATTGTCTGAACTCGATGGAATTCAGCATGAATCAGTAAACAAAGACACTGGAAAATCTGCAAATGGTGAGTTCTAACCAGCCCTCCGCTCAAAGAAAAATCCCAGCAGAAATTTAGGAAATGCTCTGACGTGAATGTTAATGAGGAAAAAATGAGCAAAATTTGCAACTAATCAGTGCAGAGCCTTATGTTCATGTGTCAGAAACAGGAGAGTCAAGGCTGAACAATCAGTGACCTGATTCTACAAAAACATGAGAAAAATGAACCCAACAAGTTAAAAGACAGGAATAAACTTTTATCTTTCCCATCTCAGTACTTACATGACATCATCAATCGTCTCTAATCTACTTATACTCTCTCAATAACCTATATTCTATCATCTATCTACTATGTATCATCAATCTATAATCGGTCAACAATTGATCATCTATCATCTGTCTACCTCATAATGCCACTTGGCATTTTATGCTATTTTTTACAAGTATCTGCTGATAAGTATGTGTACTTCAGTGAGATATCAAGTGCCTCAAACAGCTGTACTCACTCGTTTTCTTGCAGTGGACCCACGTTGGCACACACTGTACAATACTCACTCGTTTTCTGCAGTGGACCCACGTTGGCGTGCTGTATGATACTCACTCGTTTTCTGCAGTGGACCCACGTTGGCACACACTGTATGATACTCACTCGTTTTCTTGCAGCGGACCCACGTTGGCACACACTGTATGATACTCACTCGTTTTCTGCAGTGGACCCACGTTGGCACACACTGTATGATACTCACTCGTTTTCTTGCAGTGGACCCACGTTGGCGCACTGTACAATACTCACTCGTTTTCTTGCAGTGGACCCACGTTGGCACACACTGTACGATACTCACTCGTTTTCTTGCAGTGGACCCACGTTGGCGCACTGTATGATACTCACTCGTTTTCTTGCAGTGGACCCACATTGGCACACTGTATGATACTCACTCGTTTTCTTGCAGTGGACCCACGTTGGCACACACTGTATGATACTCACTCGTTTTCTGCAGTGGACCCACGTTGGCACACACTGTACGATACTCACTCGTTTTCTTGCAGCGGACCCACGTTGGCACACTGTATGATACTCACTCGTTTTCTTGCAGTGGACCCACGTTGGCACACTGTATGATACTCACTCGTTTTCTTGCAGTGGACTCACGTTGGCGCACTGTATGATACTCACTCGTTTTCTTGCAGTGGACCCACGTTGGCACACACTGTATGATACTCACTCGTTTTCTGCAGTGGACCCACGTTGGCGCGCTGTATGATACTCGTTTTCTTGCAGTGGACCCACGTTGGCACACACTGTATGATACTCGTTTTCTTGCAGTGGACCCACGTTGGCGCGCTGTATGATACTCGTTTTCTTGCAGTGGATCCACGTTGGCACACTGTACGATATTGAGATATTGGCATCGTTTTGCCTTATTCTCTCCCTGAACTGTGGGCTTCCTCATCAGACAGTGGTGTCTGGGTGACGGATCTTCTGGGAGCAGGGGTCCGTGAGCCCCGGGTGGGGTGTGCATTTCCTACCCACGGAGGGACTGGCTGTGCGGTGCTGGCCGTGGTGCTGGGCGCATGTGGGGTTCTGAAGTCCAGCCCACGGGGGACCCTCCTTGACCCCTGAATGTGGCAGCTTCCCTTCATCTGCTGAGAGTGTCTGCCACTGACACCGGGCACCTAACGGTAGAATCTGAACATGCATGTCTTCTCAGGAACCACGTCGCCGAGCCCCCCGAGACTGCCCGCATGCTGGCCCCTCACTGCTGGGGCTGGTGTCCTCAGCGGTGCCAATGATCCAGTGCACGCCTGTGTCTGACCCTCGTACTTCTACAGTGAGGGATGCTCCCAGCTGCTACAGAAGGTTCTGGAGAAACCAAGGTGAGCTGGTGGCAGAATGTGGAGTGGAGCTAAGGAAGCGGCTGGCATCTGGTCCCACAAGGAGAATGATGCGCGTACGGGGCAGCTCAGTTGTGACAGGGAGTGGTGGCTGGCAGAGCAGGACTGATGAGGGGAGCCTGGGGGTGTTCATGTGTGTTTGAAGCCCCCCCATCTGCCTTCCACGTGTCCTGACTCTTCAGGTCATTTAAGATCAGTAAAGACACCGGCCACACGAGGTGTGTGCACAGTGTTGACACTAAGGAAAGAAATGAACTGTGCATCTGAGTTATAGTCATGTGGAGGAGAAAGTACCTACCTGGGCCCAGGAAGCAAGTGCACCTGAGGGCACCATGAATATTTGTCCAGGAACCAGCAGCATTACGGGGAAGGGCTAGTGTTTTAAAGCATTCTTGTTAGACCCTAAAGTGCAGAAATGCCCCATCAGACCACAGGTGGGTGGGCACAGTCCAGGGCTTGCTTGATTAATCCTAACCTGAAGTTCACCTACTCACATTTTTAGCATCCCTGATTTCCTAGGTGGGGAGGTGGTGGGAGGGGACAGGGTGCCAGACGATGACCTCAAAATGACCTCAGGAGCAAGTGACCAGGTCAGGCTTCCGGACAGAAGGAGAAGCAGGTGTGACTCAGGCTGGAGTAGTAGAAGGGAGGTGGCAGGCGGCAGGCACACCGAAGAAGGAGCAAGCTAACTATGGAAGGGGACACAGTCAGTGGACAGCATGACTGTAGGTTTTTCCCATGAAGGGACCAAAACAAGACAAAATAAAATAAAATGCAATTGGCAAACTCGGCCTGCCCAGCCTTTGGACAGGCTCTTAAGCTCCCAGCGAGGCTGCATTTTCAGGCTTCCCGTGGTGGAGCTTTGGTGCTGTTCAGGCAATGCTGTGGGCCCGGAGCAGCTGCAGGAAGCCAAAGTCTGGGGCAATTCCTGGGAAGATCCCAGGAACCAGCTTCCTCCTTAGGAACGTGTCCTTGGGAGCCTAATGGGAAGCAGGACATGCATGGCCAGACTGAATGCTGCAGGAGGCCATGGGGCCACAGGACCTCCAGCTCCTCACCGCGAGGGACCTGGGTCAGAAGGCCGCCGTCGGCATGGAGACTCCATCACAAGGAGTCTTCCTTGTCAGCGGCTTTGCTCTGCACCTGCGGTCCCGCAGGTCTTCAGACACTTGCTGTTAACATAGCTAATTCTTCCAAATTTTTCTCCCTAAGTTTGGCAAAGCCGGGGGAATGGTGTGGCCTTATACACTAGCTCCAGGATGAACACCCCGACAAACCCAAGTGGCTCTGCCCAGAACATCATTCTCTGAACTTTTGTGAGCAAGCAATGTCCTCCCATCACTTTATTTTCTTCTTAGGGAATGAAATCTGGTTCTGAGGCCAGACCCTGTCTGGGTGGCAAGACATTCCAGCTCAGTCTTTCTGTGCAAGAAGCTGATGTCGCAGAGGCTCAGTGACTCAGGAGCCGTAACTGGGTCCCAGCAGGCGGAGCATCTTCCAGCCACCACTGCCGTCCTGGGCCGTCACCTCTGTTGCCAGACCTGCACGTCCCTGAATGGACAGCAGTCTGTCCCAGGGGTCGGGTGCACCTCCGGGGTCAGCGGCAGCCCCTCTGAGGTCCTCCCTGGTGCTTTGGGAGGGGCTAAGCCCCACCTTTCGGGGCCTGGCAACCTCCAGTCTGTTGTGGGGTACCCCCACCATCTGTCTTGTCTTACATCCTCCCAAGCAATTAAACATTTGGAAGAGAGTGCCCCCACAGGGGGCACACAGGGACACCAAGGGTCTGGTGATCTTCCTGGAATGTTAAGGGCTGAGGGACACACTAGTGGACAGAAAACACCAGTTACGTCCCCAACAAACTGTCTTGCCATGGTGCATGCAAACAGAAATGTGCATTTCACTACTTCTGTAGTTTCCTGAGAGGAAGCGCCTGATAACAAACATCTAGTCTATTTCTTAACCACATTCTTAGCAAAGTTCCACATTTGTGCAGAAACATAAGGGTATAACCCATGGGCCATCCACGGACCAAGAGGCAGAACATTTCCAGATGCTGGTGGCCTTAAGCTGCTTAATGGGTGATGTTCGCCTTTTCTGCATTTTGCATAAATGTTGCAGTGGGTTTGTATTCTCGAATGCCTCTCCCTTCGTTGTGCCCACTCCAGTGGCTTGTGGCTTTCCCAGCTGGATTTCACTGTGGTTGCGGTGTTTTTATTTTGCGTTGCGGTGTTTTTACACACTTGGATATGACATAGCAGTGAAATGAACCACATCCACCTGCGACATCTCAAAAAGGGTAAAACAAGACTCACACGGGAAATAGTAAATATGAACATGCTGAAAGCAACACAGCTCATTCATTAGTGAGGGAACCAAGGTGTTAAAGCTGTCATTGGACCAGACTCACGTGCGAGGCCAGGCGAGATGGGCTAATGCATGCTCGGTGCTGCCCGAGCAGGGGAGGTGGGGCTGGAGAGGTTCCTGTGGGGTGATTCGAGTCAGGCTGACATCTGGAATATTCCTCTGAAGAAGCATCATATATTCATACGGTGAACTTTACGATATTTGATAAAATTTAATGTCCAATAAAATGGTAAAATGATTGATTGACATGCATTTTATCATGTATAAAATAAAAAGGAGCTTTGCCGCCTGGCCTGACATCCTCCTGCCGGAGATGCCACATCTGCTCTGACATAAAGGAGAAGGGAGGGAGCTCCTTCCAAAACTAAGTGCAGGCAAGAGACGGGGACCCGGATTTGGCATGTTGTATGTGCTCGAAGCTAGGCTGCTCTGTCCTGAAATGAGCAGCAGCTGGGGCTTGGAGGTGAACGTTTGGGGAGCGAATCCTACCTCCTAGTGAAGTACCCCTCGGCTGTGGTGGAATCAGGGAATGTGGAGACAGACGTGGGCATCCCTGCGAGAAGCAACAGAGTTCAGTCGTTTTCTGCTGCTGCGTCTTCCCCGTGAGAGTGTGTCCTGGGGCTTGGGAAGGCCTCTCCCGCGTCCTGGCTACAGGGCTTCCTCCTTCCTCTTGACCTCGGGGCATTTGCAGAGTTTGCGGTGTGGGCAGCATGGCTATTCTTTCTCAGTAAGCTCTGTGGCGAGGACGCTGTCCAGCGAGGCATCGACGCCGTAGCCCCGCCATGTAATCCAACGAGGTGTTAACACAACGCTGTAAAATGAGTGAAGAGCAGCCTTAAAAGATCAAACTTACTGCAAGATTGTTTGAACTGTCTTGGGAGTGGAAGATCTGCATTTTCTCAAATGTGAATGGAGAATAAACACCCTTGATCCTGGTGGTTGAACACTTCTTCAATGTTTCGCAACACTTAGACTCAATTTCTGCTCTTATTTCAAGTGGTCGACTGGCTCTTCCACCCCCAGGGGTGATGGAGGGTGACCTCACAGGACCCCTACCCCGGAAACACAGGAGATCCGGACAGGATGCAGCAACTGAGTGGCTGCCTGCATCCCGGGAGTGAGCGCAGGGGCAGGCTCCAGGGCAGTGCGGGCCTGCCTGAGGGAAGCTGCACAGGGTGGGTTTCCAGGGTCTGGGCTTTTGTCCGAAGCCGAGCCAGCTGGTGGGGTGTGTGCGGGTGCAGGAACCGGGTGGGCATGTGGTGGTCAGCGGGTTCTCAGCAGCCAGGAGCAAGTCTGCTGAGTGTGGGGGCCCCCAGGAACGGGGAGCCCAGTGGGAACCCCAGTCTCTGCACTGCATCTGGCGGGTCCTGACCTCGTGCATATGGGGCTCGTGGACTCTGACAGGGGCTGGAGGGAGGCAGAGCGGACACATGGGGTCTCACCAGCCGTGAGCGATGAGTGGTGCCCGGCCAAGTGGGGGTGGCGTCAACAAGAAAGAGAAGAAACAAACCCAGAATCCACGTTCTCAAAACTACGTGTGCATAACGGCCAGGTTACAATCCAGCATCACACGTCCGAAGGAGGCCAGGAAAATGGAACATGTTCTCGAGAAAACACAGAATTGATGGAGAGCGAACCTGCGATGGCTGGACGGTTTGATGAACAGACGAGGGTTTCAAAGTAGCTGCTGTAACTGCACTCAGTGAAGCAAAAGAAAATGCCTTCAAAAATAAACGAAAATGGACAATCACACCAGGGAAGTAGAAGCAAGAAGGAAGAAGTCACAGTGGCAACTGCAGGGAAAGTGTGGAATTTGGAAACGTGTGTGTTGAATGGGTTTATCCAAGCAGAGGCAGCAGATGATAGAAAATGCATTCTTGAATGTAATTTAATGGAAATTATAGAACATGAGGAAGGCAGAAAGAAGTTGGGGAAGAGTGAGCAGAGCCTGAGGGACCTGTTGTCCAGAGACATCCCAGAGAGACGAGGTAGGGAGAATATTTGAACAGCTATGATGAAACATGTCCTTCATCTGGAAGGAGACAGAAACTCCAGTGAAAGATCCTCAGTGGACACAGAAGATGAGACATCAGCCAACAATGAGGTACACGTGCTCACACCTGAGAGTCAAGTGTACAGAGCAAACCCTGAAAGAAGCACAAGAAAATCAACCTGCAAGTTCATGGGAACCACTGAACTAGTGGCCGACTTTTGACTCAATACGGAGGAAGTGAGGGGAACAACATGATTAAAGGTGTTACAGAAAAAGAAGTTGGATCTAAAAATCTACACCTGGTTAAGTTGTCTTGCAAGGTTAAAGGTGGAATGAGATAGAGGGCAGTGAGAAGTCCACGTCCACCCGCGTGGAGCCCACGTCCAGCAGGGGGGAGCCCACGTCCACCAGCATGGAGCCCACGTCCAGCAGGGGGGAGCCCATGTCCACCAGCGAGGAGCCCACGTCCACCAGCGTGGAGGCCACGTCCAGCAGGGGGGAGCCCACGTCCACCCGCGAGGAGCCCACGTCCACCAGCGTGGAGCCCACGTCCAGCAGGGGGGAGCCCACGTCCACCAGCATGGAGTCCACGTCCAGCAGGGGGGAACCCACGTCCACCCGTGAGGAGCCCACGTCCACCAGCGTGGAGGCCATGTCCAGCAGCTGCAGGTAGCCCATCACCATGAAGAGAATGGCCCAAATGGAGACATAGTTCTTTGGGAAATAGGTGTCTATGTAAATGCAACATGTCCAGTTTCCGAATTCCTCCTAATTTCTTTATAAAATACACGAATGTTTAAGACAAGAAATTGCAGTTTGGTTTGTGAGGTTCATAGCACAAGTGGAGTGAGATTCATTTGAGACGTGCAGCCAGAGGATGAAGGGGCCATGGACCTACACATCTGCTGGGTTTCTGCATCTTATTTGGGCCAGTGCAGCATTAACTATAATTAGAGTGTGAGACAACGGGGGTATTATTGTAGTCCTAAGGGTAATTATCAAAAGATAAAACCAAATAATTCTAAGAAGCATAGCTAAAAAGCCAACAGAAAGTTTTAAATGGAATTCTAAGAAAATATATTTTATAATCAAAGGAGAGATCAGGAAACAAAGAAGACATGAGCAAAATCGAGAGGCAGCAAATAGAAAACAAGTATAAAATCCTAAAACACTAATGATTCCCTTAAGTGTTAATGGAGGAAACATTCCATTTAAAGATAAAGATTGTCAGATTTTTAAAAATCAGCTATATGCTGCTTACAAGAAATGTGCTTTAAACCCAGGCACACAGCTGGGAAAACACATGTAGAAACAAGGAGAGCATGCACACGAGCGAGAGGTGGGAACAGGTGTTGTAATAGCGAGTAACGTAGATTTGCAAGACAAAAATGTCTACCGGAGATAAAGAGGTACTTCTCATGAGGGTAACAGCCCAGCTTACTGGAAAGATGTAACCATCTTTCCATTGTGTGGCATCATTTTATGTCTCCATCAACAGTTAGAAGGATTCCAATTTCCGGAATCCTTCTGGGTTGTGTAGGTCCCTCAACACCAAGGTTAAAAGCACATGAAGCAAACAACCAAAATAGTAAAGAAACACCAGACCATTCCAAAACCTGGGCAGGTCCGTCACTCCTCTCTCAGGGCCTGACAGAGTTACCGGGACCGGGGGTCCGCAGACGGGGTCTCAGCAAGACTCCCAGCCATCTCGACCTGACACAGAATGCCACACTTAGCAGCCGCAGGATACACATTCCCTAAGTAAGCACGCTATAGGTTTACTGGGACAGATTGTGTACGAGACACAACACAAGTCTGCAGACATTTAAAAACACAGAAGTCACACCCGGGTGTTACCTGAACATGATGTCCCACTCCCAAGAAACAGCCATCCCACTGCTGAGCACGAAACAGAAAGAGAAATGGAGAACAATTACAAGGAAGGCTCCAAATATTTGGAAAGTAAACAACACCTCTGAATAATGCATGGATCAGAGAAAGAAACGCATGGAAATCACAAACTACCTGAGCTGAATGATAATGACTTAACGGCATCACAATTTATAGGATGTCGCTAGAGGTCATATTAAGGAGTGCTTAGAACTTTAAATACTTACATTAGAAAATCACTAAACGGTATGAGTTCCTACTTTAAGGCATTAGAAAAAGGAATAAACCCAAAGTAAATAGAAAGAAGGAACTACTAAAAATGAGAGCAAAAGCCAATGAAGGAGAACATTTTAAAAAATAGCCAACGCACTCTTGAGAAAGAAGAACAAAGCTGGAGCATCACATCTGCCAATTTCAAAACTTACCACAAAGCTGCAGCAAGCAGAATGGTGTTGGCGTGGACGCTGACACACAGACCAGGGGACCAGAGTGGAGAGCCCCTAATACACCCACACGTTATCATTCAGATGACCCTCAATGACGGCACCAGGAATACTCCACGGGGAAAGGACAATCTTCAAAAACGGCATTGGAAAAACCCAGAATCCACCTGCAGAATGATGAAGCTGGACCCGCATCTCACACCACACATGAACAGAAATCTAAGTGGATTGAAGGGTTAAGCGTTAGACCTGAACTGTAAAGTTCTCAGAAGCAAACTAGGGAAAGCCTTCATGATGTGGGTCTGCGCGGTGATTTCTTGGACATGACCCCAAAAGCACAGGAAACAAAAGCAGAAACAGACACGTGGGACCCCGTCAAACTGAAAAGCTCCTGCACAGCAAACAAAGTGGTTGACAGAGTGGGAAGACACTCTAAGGAGTGGAAGAAAATATTTGCAAACTCCGTATCTGATGAGGGGTTAATATCCAAAAAAATAAGGAACTCCTACAGCTCAGTGTCGAAAACCCCAAATAACTTGATTTAAAAATGGGCAGAGGACTTGAACAGAGATTTCTCCAAACAAGACATCCAGATGGCAAACAGGTGCATGAAAATTTGCTCAACATCACTCATCATGAAGGAAATGCAGATCAAAACCACAGTGAGATATCGCCTCACATAAGTTGGGAGAGCTACCACCAAAAACCCCACAAAAGACAGCATTGATGAGGAGCTGGAGAAATTGGAATCCTTCTAACTGTTGATGGAGACATAAAATGATGCCACACAATGGAAAACAGCATGAAGCTTCCTCAAAAAATTACATATAAAATGATCCAGCAAATCCCACTCTTGGGATCTGTCCAGAAGAACGGAGTCAGGGTCTGAGAGAGTTAACTTGTTGTCATGTTCATCGCACATGATTCACATCAGCCAAGTTGTGGGGACTACCCAGGTGTCCTCTGACAGATGAATGGAGAAAGAAATGTGGTATACACATACGATGGAATATTACTCCGCCTTAGAAAAAGAAATCCTGCTGTTTGTTGCAACATGGGTGAATTTGGAGGACGTTATATCAAGTGAAAGAAGCCAGATGGAGAAGGACAGAAACTGCCTTAAGTCAGGTCCCTCGCGTCGTCAGGCTCCTGGGAGCTGAGAGCAGGATGGCGGGCCCCCGGGACCAGGAGGGGGCTTCTGCTCAGTGGGGATGAGGTTTTGGTGGTGCAGGTGAGTGAGGTCCAGAGGTCTGGGGCACAGTCCGGCCGGAGGCCAGCCACAAAGGTCACATATTGATTCAATTGGGAAAGATCGACAATTCAACGAACATGGAATAATCAGTTATTGATATGAAATAAAATGAGTGCTGACTCATAAACAAAAAATACCTGGAAAAGGACCGTGGATTTGGATATAAGGGCTAAAGCTACCACATGTAGGTCAAATCTTTGTGATACTGAAATAGGTAGATACCTTAAACAAGATATAAGAAAACACAAATGATAGGAGGCAATATTGATATAGTAGACCCCCTCAAACAGTAAGACTTTCACTCCTTAAAATACTGAGTTAATAAAATGAAATGCAATCCAGATTGGAAGAAAATATTTGCAAATCATATTTCTGACAAAAGGCTCATAACCAGAGTATATAGTGAACATTTAAAATTCAATGAAAATGATAAACAACCCTCAGATTGGGTCAAATATTTGAATAGATACTTAAGAAGAAATATGGTGGTGCCCAGGTGGCTCAGTCGGTGAAGGATCTGCCTTCGGCTCAGGTCATGGTCCCGGGGTCCTGGGATCGAGCCCCACATCGGGCTCCCTGCTCAGTGGGGAGCCTGCTTCTCCCTCTCCCCCTGCTTGTGTTTCCTCTTTCGTTGTGTCTCTCCTGTCAAATAAATAAATAAAATCTTAAAAAAAAAGGGAGAAGAAATGTGAATGGTAGTTAAACACGTGAAAAGATGCTCAAACTAGCTGGTTTGTAGGGAGATGCAAATCAGAAACGCAGTAAGACACCATGGCACTAACGTGGCTACATTAACAAAGCTGGCTGGGATGAGCTGTTGGCGAGGCTGTCCAGCCGGTGGGGAGGACGGTAGGGTAGCGTAGTAGGGTACAGAGATAAACACGCACTTGCTGTATGACAGAGCCAGTCCACCCTGGGACTCGGGAAAACAGGAGTCCACACAGACACTTACAGGGTAAGACCCATGTTCCACTCAGCGTTATTCATACCAGCGTGAAAACAAGGGCAAACCCACAACTGTCTGAAATCCGGTGACGAGGTGGACACACCAGCAGTCAAGAGGAACGGACCATGGATTCCTGCAGCCACGTGCCCAGACGAGGGAAACAAGCCCAACAGAAAGACCGCCAGCTGCAGGATACTGCTGGCGAGCGCGTCTGGAAGTGTGGGGGCCGCAGTGACGGGACCCCGGGGCGGGGCGGACCTGATATGGGCATAAGAAGTGGCTCGGGGCTTCACTGCAGGGTGGTTTCACAACTGTATGAAGTTGCCAAGATTCCTCTAACTGCGCATTTCAAATCTTAATAACACTAATCAAAATTTAAAGGGGATAGAAAATAATTTTTCATTTCCACTCAATCCTGGCTTTCTTCTGTTATTTTAAGTAGAGACACATAGATACATACATATATATAGGGTGTCCTCAGGTATATCGGTCTACATAAAATCAACAAAATCATAAATAAATTCTCCTTATATTGGAATCACAAAACTACAACACAGGGGGTTTCCTTCCAGGTGGAAAAAGTATTAATAGGGAAAACCAATGTGAATGAATTTAAAATAACATTTTTTGTTAAGAATATGTAAGTTCGACAGAAAATAATGAAATGTCCACAGACATATCAGAACAGCCACATGGCGGGTGTGTCTTTTTCAACGTATGAGTTACGATCTGACTCTTGCACGCCTGCAAACACGCCTGGTGGTCATCATCACGATTTCTCTGTCTTTACCTGAGCCAGCACTTTTCTTACTAAAATGTCCAACTTCTGCAAAAGATTCTTTTTAATTTTGGAGAATAAAACACGGCTGGACGGGATGAAAGCAGCTGTGTAGGTGTCAGAGCTCTTGGTCCCGTGGTCCCTGTGGGACGTTTCCCACCAGCAAGTGCTGGGAGCTCGAAAGCAGTTGCATCGTGAAGGCCAACGTGGAACCGCATGGTTTAGACCACCTCATGGAGCCGATGCCACGGCCGAGCTCACACACCACACACACCACGGCGTGGTCCCTGCTTGCTGTCCTTCCTGGAGCCCGAAAGTGAAATGTTCATGGCCAGTGGAGCGCCGGGCAGAGGCGTATACTCAGTCCAGGTGGATTTGGGGAAACAAGAACACCCAGGGAATTTGTTCATAATAAATGCCAGATACGGTAAAATATGCACACGTACTGAAGCTGATTCTATCTTGGGACTGTTATTTAAATTCCGTGCACCATTGGCATCTCTAGGAAGCCGGCGTCCTGCCCAGGAGCTCACAGGCTTGTCTCTCTGATCTTTACGGCACCTCGTTAAGGGGCTTGCATGACATGGAATCACCATGTGGCTTATTCACGGTTTATTGAAGACTCTGAAATATTCTGTTTGAGAGGTGAGACTCACCCTTCCCCTTCCTGACAGGAATTGTCCAGCTTTTGTCATGAAAGCACAACAGTGTTTTTGCCCAAATTTGAAACTGCATTGAGTGGAATATTGACTCAAAAGGCTCCGTTTATGGAAAATAAAGGACCTAATGGACACGGTCTGTGGTTGCCAGGAGCACCTGCGATGCGTCCCTGCCTCCCGCCCTCTCCTCCCCGGGAGCCTGCCCCTGCCCCTTCCCCGTCTCCAGTGTGTCACACGCATTCAGGTGGCGTCCGCTCCGAATGTGTGTGCAGACATCCCACCATCGGCCTGCTTCAGTCTGTGTAAGCTGCTTGGCTGTGACGTGATTTCTGCGTGCTGACGAGCCTTTCTCAGACATTTTGTGAGCGTTTTGTGCTGCAGCGATTTGTGGACACAAGCGCTATCTGTGCTCAGGCAATCCTGTTTGCACGTTCTTGTGCAGAACCCAGTTGCTTGGAAATGATTTTTTACAAACTGCACAACAGCAACAGGAAGAGTGGGAAAAAAGCAAAATAAAATCCTTGATTCACAGCTCAGGAAAAGATGTTTTAAAACACCACTTTTAGCTGGAAATGAGTGATTGCTTAAATATTCTACCTACTTCCTCATCGTCCAGACAGTGTTTTCAGTTGCTATATCTGGTGAATGTATTAGGTGAAAACATACTAATATGACCACCATTGACTAGTTTTACAAACTTGTTCACGTTGGAAGATATGTTGCTTCTAATCAGTGATTCTGATAGTTTCCCCTGGGGACCATGTGAGCAGAGGTGTGCGTTCAGTCTTTTGTCCCCTGTTCTACCTGTAGCAGGTGTCAGCACCTGCAACCCCAAACACCTGTGCGTGTTCCCGAGACCAGGAGTTCAACCTAAACACGAAACGCATGCAGCGACATCGTCCGCGGCAGATGCACGAAGCCCGACCGGAGGTTAAGAGCTAAGTGGGGGAACGCGGGTGTCACTTTGCAAGGCTCTTTTGAGGAATGGGATGCAAACGGCAGGTGTGGGGTATGGGCAGCAGGTACCGTGGAGCTGGTGGGACAGTGGCCATAGCCCCCATGGCTTCATTATGGGGGTAACAGAGGCACCACCCTGCAGGGACACCTGATTGCCCCAAACCAAGCCCATGGCTGTGGTTGACCCCAGGACCTGAGGGTTGACTCAGCCTCAGGGCCCGGCTCCTCCTTTCTGGACCCCGTTCTCTGACTGTCCAGGGCGTTCATGGAGATGCAGACCCAGTGCCCGGGCTGTCACGCTGCGCACAGGGTCTTGGTGCAGAACGAGGGTCCCTGGGCTCCCTAAACCCTTGCTTCATGTTTAACGCCCTCTGAAAGGTAGGCAGGTGGCGATCTCAGCAAATCCCACCAGCTGTTAACAGGCCAGTTTGCTCAGGAAACACCACCATCCCCGCTCCCTGGGCAGAGCCTCCCAGCCCCACGTGGTGTCAGCACCGTTGTGGCTCATCAGCTCGCTCAGGTGTGCTGTGCACAGAGCCTGAGCCTGAGGGGGATGCACGACCGCAGCCCCTTTCCAACGAGCCCCCCCCCATCCCGCCGGATGCTCGGATCTACACCGAGGGGACACCCGCTACCCCAGGGCCCTGCCACACCTCACCAGCTCGCCCTGCACAGTCAGGCGACAGAGGGCTGTACCAGGGCCCCCGTCTCCCCTTAACCCCAGCTGTCGTTTTGCTTTTTGCTGTTTACCAAGAGGATCATTTAAAATCTGCTTGGAAGGCAAAATGTAAAGACAAGCATTTGCCAACTGCAGGGAATAAGCATTGTTTTGTAATGTGAGAATCAGCAGTATTATGACTCGCTCAAATCCTAGATGATAGGCGGATAGAGAAAAACAATGTGTAAAAGTTGTTTTGTTTAAAGCACTGAAGAATGCCTTTTGGAATGCAAATTACCGAAAACATTTCAAGCTACCCCGAAAACTGTGGGTCCTCGAGGCACACATGCAGTCCAGCCTCGATCCTGCAGAACTAAGCGGACACTAACCGGCGAGTGTGTAGAACTGCAGAGTCTGGGGTCGATCCCGCAGGACGGACTAGATGCACCGGCCGGCGTGTGCGCAGAACTGTCTGTGCTGAGCCGGGAGCCGCAGGCCCGCGTGTGACCCAGGGTGGTGGGCAGGTGGTGGAGCGCAGGTAGGTCACAGCGCATGGTCGCGCAGACAAACTTCCTCAGACACCTGTAAGGCACGGACGACCGCGCAGGCCTGTAGGTCTGTGGTCAAATGGGCAGCAACATTGGCAAAGGTAGGGACTGGGGCAGGTGAGCACGTGGATTTCGACCTGCATTTTATAATTATGTGCACAGACTTTTCAAAAATAACGAAATCCTGAAAGCCGGGCATTCTTATGCATCTATTTCGCTGTCTTGGAGGACGCTACTTGTTAAAACCGGTGCCGCTTGACCTGACCATCAGTGGGCCAGACTCTGAGACCCTGTCATGTAGAAACGAGTACCTTTGCTCTGGGTCCCGTATCCCGAAGGAGTCTGTCCGCATCAGGGAGCTCGGCGCGGCCCCCACGCGGGCCCCTGCCCCAGGTCTCCCTGGGCCCCCGCTCGCAGACACAGCCCCTGGGCCTGTTTTCTGCTCCCTGCAGCCTCTGCTCCCACCGCATCCCCCGTTCTGGTTCCATAAATCCTCTCTGATCCTCACCCACAGGTGCAGGACAGGAGTGATCTTTCGGGGCTGTATGCCCACAGCCCACAGGCAGACAGCCAAGGGGCCGCTGAGTCAGGAACATCCAGAGAAAACCCTCAGGTGACAAAGCCAAGAGCGATCGGGGTGGGTGGGGACGGGTCACCAGGCTGCTTCCGTGGGAGGAGGCATTCAAGGTGAGTCTGTGTGGAGTGGGGTCATCGTGTCCAGGTGAGGGCATGGTGCTGCTGGGGGGGCAGGGACCCCCCATGTGAGTGGGGGCGGGGGTGGGGAACCAGGCTTTGCAGGGGACCCTGGGGGTCCTCATGGGGGTAGGACGTGATGTCTGATCATGGATCACCCCAGTGCCCCTGGGGACCTGACCCTGGGGCGTCCAGGCAGGCGCAGGGAGAGTGGCTCGGGAAAGCTGGTGGAGAGGGGAGGGTGGCTTGGTGACATGTTGGGGACATGCAGCCTGAGGACAGAGGGGTGGCCACTGAGCTTCAGGGCCGAGCAGCTGGTGGGGGCGGTGCTGAGACGGGGTGAACACCTCTGACGGCCTTGGGGAGGACGTGCCACCCCCGGTTCCAGGAAGGCAGGGAGGGGGACATGGGGCATGTGGTGACCTGCTGCCCATTCAAGGACGGGACAGAGTCTCAGGAAGGGCCATCACAAGGGGACGACCCCTGGCTTTCCTTCTCTGCAGTCCTGGTGCTGCCCTGCTGACTAACAAGTTCCCTCCAAGTTGCTGAACAATTGCTGAGGACCCGGAGTCCAAGCAGAAAGTCAGGCCTCACATCAGCCTGGTGTCCCCATGACCATCGCTGTGATGGCCTCTGGCTGGTCCCCCAGAGCGGCGGGCAGGCCCCTGGGCCCCAGCACCTGGATGCCTGCGGCTGAGACCAGAGGACCTGGGGCCCAGGGGCCAGGGGAGGACCCCCACCACAGCAGCAGCAATGACAAAATAATAATGGTCCTCGCGTGCCCGGGGGGAGGGGTGGGGGTGCCATGCAGGGAGGGGCTGGGACCGGGAAGCTGGCAGGTCTCTGAGCGGCCTCCCAAATCCTTCTGTTCTCGTCTGTAGGAAAGAAACAGTGCTTGACAGGATGGGTGGGGATGGAGTTTTCTTAAGTGCTGGATGTCCTTGAGGCTCTGTGTGGGGGGGTCGGGAAGCAGGTGCACATGCAGGGGACGGCCGTGCTGCGCAGGGGGTCCTCGGTGGGACAGCGACCCCGAGGCTGGTCTTCCACACGCGGTCACGGGCCTGCATGTCCACAGACGTGCACATAAGCAGGGTGGGTGCCCTCCCAGGGCAGCTCAGCTGCTGGCCTCTCTGGTGGATGACCTCGGGGTGGTGTGGATGCTGTAATGAGGATTCATGGTTTCTTCTTTCTAATACTTTAATTTTCCAAGAGAAATGCCGTAATTGTAATCTGTGCTGTTTTGGGGGCAGATGGTTGAAGACCCCTAATCACACTGTCTGATTTTGGTTTGTGAAGAAGCCCTTCTGCCCCAGCTCCTTGGAAGGGCCAGGCTCACTGAATTAAATGAAACCCTTAAACAGAATGTCCACAGAGGTTGGCCACGTGACCACGTGACAGTGGAGAGCAACATGGCCACGTGGCTGTCTGTCTTCTGGGACCCCAGGTCACCTCTTCTAGTGAGGGATATGCGGGCGGGCAGCACCCACCCCGAGTCCCACCCGGATGCCCTATCCAGAAGTGCTCTGCTTGTCCCCAGTGGCCAGTGTGGCTCTTGGTGGGCACGTCGCCCACTGCCGTGGCTCCCTGAGCTGCACATTTGGCCACCCCCGCCCCATGCCAAGCCCTGAGGCTGTAGGCTCGTGTGTCTGCACCCACTGCCCGAGCCCCTGCCACCACACTGAGGCCCAGGGACGGGACGTCCAGCCGTGGCCGGCCGAGGCGGAGCAGCAGGGCTCGTGTCTGGGAGTGAGGCCCACACCCGGACCCTGCTCCACCCTGGGGACCGCATCTCCCTGCTCTGCCCATCACCCGCAGGGGCGCCTCCTCCGGGCGGTCATGCTTGTCCTGGCTGCTGCATTTCTAGGAAGGACGGAGGATGGGGACACTGCAGACAGTGGGAGACTTGCCAGCACCGAGAGAGCAGCCCCCAGGTCAGGAGCCCTGAAGCTGCGGGACCCCCGCCTCAGGCCGTCTCGGGGTTCCGGCTCTGTCTGCGGTTGAGGCGTCTTCCGGGCGGAGCTCAGGGCCGTGCTTCATGCGCCCTCGCACGGCAGCAGACCCACCATCCTTGATGGGGTGACGCTGCGGCAGCTGGAGAAGCTGTGGAAGCTTCCACGCCCCTCTGCACCGCAGTGCTGCCCTTCCTCTCCATTGGAAGTGCCTGCTGTGCCCTGTTCCAACCACCACACTGCAGAGAGTCTGGGTAAGAGTCTGACACAAAAGAAAAGAAATATCAATCACTCGTAAGCCCTGTTTACCCTGCGACAAGCAGCTTCCTCCCCTTTGCTTTCAGACTGAGGAGGAAAAGCAGGTGTTATCAACCAAAGTCGTAAGTAGTACTTGACACTGTGGTTATTTTTTCAGCCTCTTGAAATCTTGGGGAAATGAAAAGGCCAAGTTTACCTGCAGGTGTCTGCTGGTGGAGACTGTCTCTCCAGGAGTGACATCCTGGCTCCATCCCGCTGCCCGCCCAGGACCAGGTCCCAGCTGTGAGTCCACGCCAGAGCTGCAACCTGTGAGCACATACAAGACCCATGCATTCTGCTTCCTCGGCCACGCTCCTGAGAGGGGGATGCAGAGCAGAGAGTGGGAGCCCCCATCCCTCCCCGTCCCCCAGCGTGCCCTCCTCCTACAAACTCACGAACATGGGGCAAGACCACTCACTTCCTCTCGGGTCTTTCTTCTCATCCTCCTCTGACTTTTGGTGGACTGCGTCATTGTGGAGGACACCTTCCAGCTCGGGGAGGACTTGGGACTATGTTCTGGCTGTGGAATAAGGAGATGCCTCGGCTTCTTCCTGGAAATCACCTTCTGGAAGAGGCCATGCTCTCTGCCCTTTCTCTTCCAGCTCTTTAGGACTCTGACCTGAAGAAAGGAGCTCAGGCAGCCTGGGCTGTGAGGTGACCTTGATAAAGCAGGTCATGTGCTGAAGCTGGGGGAGGCTGGGTCCTTGGGCCAGCGGGGTGCATGAACTGCACACTCTCCTCGAGGGAGAATCAGCTTCCATGTGTGTAATTCAGGGCTATTTTGGGCCATTAGCTACTTGCCAGGTTATATGTGCATCTCACATGCACATATATTTCCATAACCACATATTTCCATAACGACATTTTCACAGAAAATGTGTGACCCAGACATCACTGTTCCGTTTTGTGTTAACTTAGCAATCTCTGGCGGGGCTCTTTTCAGCCCACAAAGCCCCCTGTCCCTCTCCCTGCGCGCTAAGTCACTTACGACTTTTACTCGTACGGACATATAACACACAGATCATAACTACAGGGCCTGTGTTCCTGGCCCCACTAATTCCCACCCTGTTTTCCTGTGGCCGTGGCGCCCAGGCTGGGATTCACCAGGTGGCATTGGCCCATCACGTCTCCCTGGGATTCCTGATCATCCGCCTCTTTGTGCCCGAGGCCATGCCCACATTGCCGTTCTCTGCGGCTCCTTCCGGGCCATTTCCAGTCAGAATCAGGAGCACATTCACAAACATATTTTGTTTTGTTTGTAGGTAAATCTGCTGTTATTAGAAAAAAGTCTTTGGAGTGATGCTAGCTGTTGAACATGCAGTCAGGGTCCTTGAAAACCTCCGGATGGACTCAGTCCTCTGAGCTTGCGGGCGGCTGAGCAGGACTGGGAGGCCGCTGAGCTGTGTGGGCCCCAGGATGCTGGCGTGTTTCCATGGGTGCTGCATGTGGAGATGAGTCAAGGCAAAGCACAAGGAGGCCTTATCTGTGACTCGGGATCATCTCTGGGCTTCATGTGGGATCACAGGGGTGGGACTTCCATATATGTAACACAGGCGCACACGTGTGCATACAGACACACAAGGCCACAACTGCCAGTGTGCACACACACGTGCAGGTGCAGTCTAGTGTACACACGACACATGTAACACGAACACGCAACAGTGCACACATGTGTACCCACAACACACAACACACATGTAACACAATGCAATGCATGCACACACGCCACTTATAACAATGTAACTTGCACATGCGATGTACGAACACACGTGTACATGCAACGCACATGCAAATGCATGCACACACGTGTACCCACAGCACAGATATAACAATGTAACATGCACATGTGATGTATGAACACATGTGTACACACAACACATGCAACACACATGCACACAACACCCATGTAACACACATATGTGACACGCACATGCACACACACACACCATTCTCAAAGGCAAAGCGCTGCAGTGTCCTCCCAATGTCATGGGTCTTGGCCAAGTTGGCTGCCCCAGGAGACGTCAGGAGACAGGCCAGGTGGGTCCTCCTGCTGGTGCCCGTTACTGCCCAAAGGGGCACATGTGACTTGCAGACAGCTGACGGACCACCGGCTTCTTGCAGAGAGCAAGGCAGGTGGATGTTGCCTGATTGTGCAGATGTGAACGGCGTCTATGAAAGAAAATATGTGACCCAGACATCACTGTTCTGTTTTGTGTGTAACTTGGCAATCTCTGCCGGGGCTCTTTCCAGGTCGATGTCTCCACCGAGCTCGTGCTGCTGGTTCTGCGCTAATGAGTTGGATGAATCCTCCACGCTTGCTTACACGCGGAGCCAACTCCACCTCCCCAGTGGCGCGCTCTGGGGGTGGCGCCTACCGTGTTGGCTCTGAGCGTGGTCAGCAGTCCAGCGCTTCACGTCTTTGGCTGTGTTGCTGCCTCAACTGTTGGACACACGGGCCATCCGTCAGGGCTTCGCAGGACGATCAGCCACAACACGCAGCGCTTTTTGGAATGATTATTTATAAATACCCATATTCACAAACTACAAATTCAAAGGCACCCTGGGGTAGACGATGTGTACGCGTTGGCGATTCTGTGAATCTCACTGTATTTTGCCCATTTGACTTACTTTTCTGAAGGGATTCATGGCGGCGAGTTCCGTGTTTACCATTCCCGTGGAGTGTCGGCACAGACCCACTGCCCTTCACCCACGTGCAGATGGATGGAAATGCAGAGTTCTCTGGCCCTTTGCCCCTGGGACCGCTGCATGACCCACGGCTCTCTGTGCACTTCCAAGTTTCTGCACAGTCTTACCAGGGGGTGAATTTTGAGCAGCAACATTGTCGGGTTAAAAGACATATGTATGTGTAATTTTGCCTAATTTTGCTAAATTGCCTTTCAAATGAATTGGACCAAACATTCCCCAAAACACTGGATGGGAGCCTGCAGCCATCCCCCACTGCAGCTGCATTTTGTGTTTTAAAATGTTAAATTTGGCATTCTAATTTAAATAGCATGTGATCTCACTGTTGCTTTGATTTTCTTTCCTTGATTTTGAGTGAGGTTGACCATTTGTGTATTGGTCCTTCGTATTGTTTACCCATTTTTATCCCTACTGGCTGCTTATCGTTTTTTTCTGCTGATTTGGAAGAGCTGCTCATTTGTTAAGGGTATAATCTCTCATACCTCCTGTATATTCCAAGTGTTTCCCTGGTGTGTGTTTTGTCAGTTCATTGTACTTAAGATTTATTTTCCTGCCAAGAAATGCTCAATTTTGTTGTTTTTATAATTTGTCGAGAATTCCCTTCACATTTCCATGACATGATTTTCACAGATTGCTCGTCTTCTGAGGGCCTGGGAAACATTCTCCTGGCTGTGGGTGGGGACAGTGTCTGATAGCTGGGCCCTAATCCTCCTCCTGGCGGGGCGAGGGCCACCGTCTTGGAGCCCAAGGCTGCACACGCTTGGGAGAGCCCGGGCGTCCTGCACGGGGAGCCGACCCAAACCCTTATTAGCTAGGTCTTCTGCCCATGGTCACTCTTAATGCCCGTTTACTGTGCTTGTGGGCTGAGAAACACAGAGCTGTGTCCCAGTGAAACCCCCAGGCTAGACACTTGTCGTTCTGTATGTTGCAGGTCTCCTAGACCTTTGCGGTCAGTGGAGCCTTTGCCGGAGCCCTGACCCTCTTTGTTCATTTTTGGCATCCCCTGGTGGCTTGAGGACAAGGAGTCCACCCCGTGTCCACTGCTGGGCTTCCCAGACCTGCACACTCCTCCCCCTGGGCACCAGCCGCACATGATGGCCTTGCAGGACACTGTTCCAAACAGGTGCATGGCTGCCCCTTCGACAGACTGTCCAACGATGGATGGTTGGCAGAGCAGGGGTACTCTGACAGCTGTGTACGTATTCTGTACCTGGAGACTGGCTGCTGGTCCTGCATGAGGTGACGTGGTGTCCACGCTGATGGATCATGCTGAGCTCTTCTTTCGATGCCAGTGGATGGTGAGGGCGTGGGTGCAAGCTTGTTCTCCCAACACATGTCAATTCCAAGGATGATAAGCCCTGTTTCCTCAAGAAGAAGGGGTTTTATGTCGTTAGTTTCCCAGCAGGTGGCTGGCTGGTGCCCCCAGGAGAACACCCATCAGAGGTTAGCATTAGCGTCTGTTGTGGGCAGTTAGGACATTCAGCTCATTTGTGGCCAGATGGGCCTTTTCGAGGGGTCGCCCACACACAGCCCCTCCTGGCCACATGGCCATTCCTTTCCTGTCCCAACGCACATGCACGTGGCCTTTTAGTCACCGGCTCTTCACCTCATTGGTGAGAGCGCAATCCCCACCCCGAGGTTACAGGGATGTTGGAACTCATGACATCAGTCACGTGTGCTTAAAGCCCAGGGAGGGGCTGCCACACACTGTGGGGCCACATGGCTGTGTGCGGGAAGGCAGGCTGTGTGCTTACAACCCTGGTGCTGCAGGAGGATGTGGTTGACTTGCTGGAATAATTCCACGGGCCAGTGGGCCTGAAGCTGCTCTGGGGGATGGGCAGGAGCTGTGCCTGGTCCTTCTGATAAGAGGGTTGTTTGTCTGGGGGACCTAATCCACAGGAACAAGATGGGGAAGGACCTGTGGGAGGCTACTCAAGGCCTTCCCACATACCATGGGGCCTGGGGTGCAGGAGACAGGCTGGCTATCATCTATGGGCTGAGCCATGTTCTTCTCTGGGCTCTCAAGGCCCCTCATGGATCCACCGGTGGCCTTCACAGGAGACCAGCCACCTGCAGTCATGCTGTTCAAGCCCAGGGTCCATCCCACACCTCCTCCCTTGACCTCCCTGTCCCAGTCCCTAATCTGGCTCTGGAAGGAACCTGCCCACACATAGCCATAGATGGGTTGAAGGACACATTATAAAACATGGCAATGTTGAGATGAAAAATTCCTAAGATCTTTTTAATAGCAAACTAGAGACTACAGAGGGTCAGGGAGTTAGAAGCCGACCCTAGGAATTTCCCAAACCAAACGAAAGTGGGAAATACAGGTAAAAACATGATGAATAGAGTCTGTTGAATATCAAGCAGTGTAACATATACATAACTGGAAACGCAGAAGGACAGGGACACTGTGGCAGAAATAAACATAAGAAATAGGACCCCAATTTCCCACAATTGGTGAAAAACATCTACAGAGGCAAGAAGCACAGGAAACCACAATATGAGAATAAATAATTATACCCATGGGCACATTATAGACCAAGTGTTGAGAAAAAAGATGGAAAAAAGCCTTTAAAGGCAGCCAAAGAAAAGACAAATTACACGTGGACAGATGTTCCGGGGGTGGCTGGGATTCACCAGACACAATGGGGCAGTTGGGAGAGTCTACGAAGCAGCAAAAGCAGAAGAAAGTGTGTCAGCCTGGCATGGGATGCCCAGAGCCGACATGGTCTGCCTGAGAAAGGAGCCACAAGAGCCTCCCAGCTGAGTGACCCTGGGGAAAGCAGGACTGGCCCTGGTCTCACCGGGAACATGCAGAAGGTGCTTCCACAAACAGGACACAGACTCATTACCTGTGCAGCAAGAGAAACGCAGCTTCTTCCTTTATGGCAACAGGAGGCATGGCAAGAGCATTATTACCCAAAGAATCTGTTACCTGAAGCCGTGCCATGTGTGTTCTCTACTATGTACGTGCGGGCGAGTGCCACAGTTGCCAGAAACCACTGACCCAGATAGGACTCTGAAAACATAATTCTCTCCAAAAAGAAGAAAAGAAAAACAATAAAAATAGAGAGAAGAGTAGAAACAGTTGGAAGATATAAAGTCATCTGCATCAATGACATCATGAGTGGCCTGGAGACCACATCATGGGCAGGGTGTCCACCTCCAGAACCTCCATACAGAAGGGTTTGAGTCCACACACACCCATCAGACGGAAGTCAGTTCTGTTGCTATGTTACCAGAGAAGGCAGCCTCCAAGAGTAGGACTCTTACCCGAGTAGAGAAGCGTTCTGTGTTAAAATGGGTCAAATCTCCAGGGAAACCTATAATCCTGACTGTGTGGGCACCTAGTGACGGCCCTAAAGAGTGCAGGAAGGAAAATAGACACAGAGGAAAGAAACGACAGATAACTACTGCCGTGGTTGGAGATTGTAACAATCTCTTTCTGTAACTGAAATAACAAGACAAAAACAATAAGTAAGGATATAGAAGATCCAAAAACCATATTGACCTGCCTGATGGACCTGAGACTGAGAACATCTTAATCCAAGCAGCAGAGCACACAGTTCTCCAGATGCGATGGCCCGCCACACGCCTGCCATCTTCTGAAAGGCAGAGAGGGTCTCCATCAATTTCAAAAGGTTGATACCTTATAGAGCATGCCCTGGGATGATGGTGGAAATAAATTTGAAATCAATAAAAGTAAGCTATCTAGAAGATCTAGGAATATTTGGAAATTAGATATTATGCTTCTAAGTGGGTCCAGGGAGATGTCACAAGGGAAATTAGAAAAGTTTGAACACGATGATGAAAATACAGCACAGTGAAATTGGTGAGTCAGAACCAAATTAGTGCTTACAGGGGAATTTTTATGGCTTTTTGTGCCTTTATTTTAAATATAAGAAAGGTTTAAAAATAGGTTATCTAACTTCTCCTATGAGCACGTAGAAAAAGGAAGAATGTGTTAACTAGAAACAAGGAAATAATTAAAATAAGAGCAGAAACCAAAACAGTATGAAAAGACCAAAAACAGAGATTAATAAAGCCAAAAGTTGCTCAGATATAAATATTAATAAAAGCTTGTCTCCAAACCAAATTCTGGTAAAAATGTGAGTTGAAAACATCAAAAGAGAATATTCCTACAGATCTCGCTGGTATAACAAGGATAACAGGGAATATTAAAAATAACTCAATGTGAAGAAATCTCATTACTTAGATGAAATAAATTCTTTGATAAACGTTACTTAACCCAAAGTGATACAAATACAGAAAATCTGAATTAGCCCTCTTTTAATCAAATGAATTGAGTTCATTATTAAAACTCTTCCTCTGTCTCTCTATCTCTATCTCTACCGTCTTTATCTCTTACACACATACCAGGCCTAGATAGAGTTTATAAATAGCATTTAAAAAATATTTATTTATTTATTTGAGAGAGAGAGAGAAGAGGGCACAGGGAGAGGGCAGAGGGAGAGAAAGAATCCAAGCAGACTTTATGCTGAGCACAGAGCCCCATGTGGGGTTCGATCTCATGACCCTGAGATCATGATCTGAGCTGAAATCAAGAGTTGGATGCATAACCGACTGAGCCACCCAGATGCCCCAAAACATTCTTTATAAAAATAATATAGCTGGAGGACATATGATACCTGATTTCAGGTCCTATTATAAAACCTCGGTATCTAGAAAGTATGATAATGACATAGGACAGGTAAATAGATCAACAGAATGGGGAGGAGGGTCGAGAAATTACCTGCATGTACACGGTCAGTTGATTTTCCACAGTGTCCCATAAAACTGCCCTGGATGAGATGCTGCTGAAAATAAGCAGGGGCACATATGACAAGTAAGACTGATCCCTACCTCACACCTCACACAAAAAATAACTTGAGGTAGAACATAGGCTTAAAAATAAAAACTAAAACTGAAAATCTTCCAGAAGGAAACAGGAGAAAATATTCCTTCCTGGGTTTAGTCAAAATTTCTTACACAGGACAAAAAAGTGATACATCTGACTTCACCAGAATTAAAGATTTCTACTGCTTTTCAAAAGATATCATTAAAAAAATAGAAAGGTAATCCACAACTTGTAAGAAAATATTTGCAGATATATGTGTACCTGAAAGATATGTATCAAAATATATAAAGTCACCTTACAAATCAACAACAAGAACCTCTAAAAAAAGGTTTGCAAGGACATGAGGCAAAAGATGTGTGAATGTCCAACAAGCAAACTGAAGGTGCTCACCATCATTAGCCATCAGGGAATGCAAACTAAAATCATAGTGAGATGCCATGTTATACTCACGAAAATAACTAGACAGAAAAGGATTTAGATTACCATGTGTCGGCAAGGACAGGGAGCAACTGGAATGTCCACTCTGCTGGTGGGAGCGCAGGAAGGTGCAACCACATTGGAAAACAGGGCGGTAATTTCCCCAAATGGTGACATATACACCTGCCCAGTGGCCCGGGAGGAACATGAACGTCCCAGCTGTCCCCATGCCCCGTGAGGAAAACAGTGGAAGAAAGCAGGTTCACCAAGCCGCAGAGACTCAGCAGTCAGAGCCCACGAATGGACACCCACAAAGCCCTGGGCGAATCCACTGTCACAGACATGAGTGTCTGTGCAGCATGCCATCTGTGTCTGCACTGGCCGGTGCGGTGTGAACCCACTTGCGCAGGTTTCAGGCACAGCCGAGGGGTAAGCCCTGTGCTTCCTGGGTGTCCTGGCCATGGGGTCAAACAGAGGGAAACGTGAGTTAGCTTAAGTTGTATTGCATTTTGCAAGTATATTGTCTATTACATATGACAGAAATACTACATAATGCATTATAATAAATTATATATTATAGTAAGTATATCATAGTATATCACATATAATTAATATGATATATATCATATGTGATATGATACAAAATATATAATACATGCAGTATTATATATGAAAGGATAATATGCCATATTATTGTCATATTATATCAGCCCAAGATGAGCTGGGCATTAAGACTCCTGGGTCCTCATCACAGTTTGTGACCTGTTGGTCTACAGCCGGGGATTACGACGTATCACGTATCCTAGCCTGAACGTAAGCTCAGTTATCTGACATATTCCTGAACAGGCTGACTTGCATTGCATCTGAAATGACCTGCACTCTATTTAGATATGAACTCAAATTTTTGATGAAAGATAAAGCTTTACATTAACTTAAAATGCAAGTGTCAAATGGACACATTACTTAAATTTTGTAAGGAATTTTTCTACCTTGTTTTAAAGATGTATGTGTGAGGAAGAATGCAAGTAAAACCTTTGCAAGTTAATCATAATCGCATAAAGCTGGCCTGCAGGCTACAAATGCCCCAGGAACACACTGTGTCCAGAGTCGGGTCAACGCAGAGGAAGCCGCAGGTCCAGAGGCCTCTCCCACTCCTTCTGCAGGTCCTGGGGGGGCGATGCTGCTCAGTTTTCTGGGGAACAGGCTGCAGCCCCCTTGGCCACAAAGTCTGGAGGGAGCTGGGGCCCAGGGTTCTCGGCCAGTGATGGTGTTCGGTCAGCTCATTGTTTTCTTTGGCCAACATCGGTCCACACGTTTCCCAGCAAGTCTCAGCTTAGGGGCTGGCTGTGGTACCAGGGTCTCCCAGACTCTCAGCTGCCTGGTCAGGGACACCAGTTTCGGCCTGGTTGACCTCCCCACGCAGTGAGGGGGTTGCATGCAGGTCTCACCTCATTTCTCCATTTGACCAGACGCAGATGCCTGTCTCATGCCCGTTTCCCGCGTGCGGTAGCTTGTGATCGGTTTCCTCCTCTGCAGAGTGGCCGTATTGGTATGTGATTGGTGATCACGTGGATCCCATCCAGTGACACACAGGGAACAGTTGGAGGGATGTCAGCTCCCACGAGTCAGCCAATTCACGTGAGCAGCTCCAATTGTGGATTGTCTAATTTCGCGCTTTCTCCTGGTGCACACCCACCTCGTGCACGATCACAGGCCTCCTTCCAGAGGGCAGAGGCTTGCCCACTGCCATCCACTGCCTGGGGGCCAGGTGGGTTTCCTGTGCATTCGGGCTCTGTCCTGGTGGAGTTACTGCATCTCTGGCAGGCCTCCACCAGGGCACGTGACCAGACCCTGCTCCATGAGGGCAGCACCCAAAACCCAAGGGGAGGCAGAGTCCTGTGTGTGCAGCTTCCTGGGTCCAAACCTTCCTCCCAAATCTGCCACCAGAGTAGCCCTCCCAGGACTGATGATGATGGAGTTGCCACAACAGTACGTGGGCCTCAACCTTCTTTTGTTTTGCTGGTGATGTTGTCGGCCGGGCGGGGACCCCAGTGTCTCTGCGTGACGGCAATCAGCTTCCACCCAGTGCTCCCCATCTTGGGGCACCCAGGCCCGTGAGGTGCTGACTGGTCACTTCCACGTGATCACGTCCCCAAAACACAGCACCCAAAGCCCCGTTCTCAGAGTGTGAGCCCCAGGCCAACAGAGGACCCCAAACAGCCGTGATGGCAGGTTTCGTGCATCAGCCTCGCTGGGCTAAGGGGTGTGCGGGAGGCTGGCAGACGTGACTCTTGGGTGTGTGTGTGAGGGTGTTTCCAGAAAAGGTTAGCGTCTGACCCTGGGGAGTGAGCAGAGACCACCCTCAGCGGTGCCGCTTGGCCAGGGGAGCCAGTCCCTGCCCTCTGTCCCTGGCAGGAGTCCCATGGGAGGAGCAGTGAGTGCTGAGTTCCAAGCCTCAAAACCTAACCCCGGTGTGCATTATGCATTGCGTGTCGCTGGCAAGGACTTGGTTTCACTTTGGCCAGTGACCTTCGACACCTCCGAAAACAGCCATGTCGCTATTCCACAGGCTCTTTAACTATTTCAAGCTTTTTTTTTTTTTTACAAGAACAAAATTATTTAAAACTCAGTGATTTACACTCTGTCATTTTCACGCCATTTTATGCTGCTCAGAAGAGCCTTTCCTGGTTTGCTCAGAAAATGCTCTGCGTTCATCAGAAAATCACAGGATTGAATTCCACTTGATTCCAGCGACGAGCTTCCAAATGCAGCAGAGAGTACACTGTGTCCTTCGTGTTGCTATCCTCATGGCAGACCCGAGTGCTCCTTTATTTTGAGAACATTTTTCCTATGAAAGAGAGTGCTTGTAAGTCATTACATTGTCTATGAAACAACAGAGTGTAAAGGGTTAAGAAAACTCGTATTCACTAGTCTTCTAAAGCAATAGTAGCCCCTTTCCTCCCGTCTGTCCCAAATACAGCAAAAGTACTAGAAACAGTAAGTATATTCTCCCTGAGCCCTCGGGGATGACAGTGATATCTGAGGGTCTGGGAACAGACACTACGTTCGTTAGTGTGGATGTACGAGTTGGTGAGGAAGCTTGCTGTTGGTTTGAGTGAAGTGCTGTTTGGAGGCAGGAAGTGGTGCGTCGGACCCCCTCCACTCTCCGCGTGACCCTGAGGCCAAGCTTCGCTCCTCTGAGTTCCCTTTCTCCACCGTCGGTGGGAAGTGCGAATCCACGGGGACGGAGCCCCCTTGGAGCACTGACTGGACTTGGTGGCTTCCCTCAGGTGGCGTTGGCACCAGACCCCACTTCCTGGGGCAGGTCCATGTTCTCAGTGTGGCAGGGACACAGCCTGGCAGCGGACACCTTCCTTCTGCCCAGATTTGGTGTCCAGGTGCAGGAAAACAGTCCCCGGGGGCACGTTTTCTCTGTCTCATTGCAGCTGGACACAGACCCCCTAATTGGGCGCGAGACCCTGGATCCTCTGCCTTGTTCAGCATCCACCGTGGTCTGAGATGGCTGACCCTCTCGTGCACCTGCTGGTCAAGGGGTGGGGGCAGGGCACGGCTGAGCTCGCCCCTCACGTGCTGGCATGCCCCAGCACAAGGAGTTTTATTAAAGAAGTCTATGTTGATATTTTTAAGAGTGAATTCTAGACTCAGGGTGAATTAACTCGATGTCTCTACCAGGTTCTAATACATGATCAAGCACAAGTGCTAAAATGCTTTAGCAAAGTGTTCCGCTCACAAATGCTGTTCTTCCTATCTGTTCCTTTTCCCCCAAAATTCATGTATGTGGAAAATTTGATCACCGAGGCTTTTAAAGAAATGTATTCCCACACTTGGATTTATGATTATCAACCTGATAATATCATTTTTGGGGAAGAATCAAAAAATGTTAAATGCTGAACGTGTAGAATCAGAAATTGAATAGACCAGCTTCTGGGGAAAAGGTCCTTTTCTGTAACAGACACAAGGTGTGAGGCACCTGAGTGAATATTATTACTTAATATTTTCCTTTTCCTAGAAAATTGTGTTTTATTACTGATTTAACCGAAAGATTAAAATTTCTCTCATTATTGTAGTAAGAATGATAGATAACTCATAACCATGTAACTATATATAAATTCTATTCAATTTCTAAAGAGAAAAATGTGTCCTGAGTTATAAACAAAATAATATTTTTTACTTGAGTTTTTTTCAGCTTAGGGGAATATATTTTAGTGTACCAAATGAAACAATTCAAGCATAAGGCTGGTTTCCTTGTTTCGTGCTTTAAATATATCAGTATCTCATCTCTTTGATACCTATAAAAATAATTACAGTAAAAGAATTGCTTATGCCTCAGAAACATCTATGTGATTTACATTCTTCTGTGAATGTTAACTTTCCTATCAGCAATTTCAGCCGGGGGTTGTAGTTATATCCCATTTTTCATGGACACCCAATTCATTTCATGAGGGCTGAGGACACACTTAGCAGAGGATTCAAGCCCCTTAAAATGCCATTAGAACCCTTGCTCCCCACCCGTCCTCCTACAACACATTCTGTGATAACACCACTAGGGTGGAGACATGAAATCAGTGTTCTGAATGATTTCTGAGAAAGAAGTGTGAGAAAACGTGCTCAGTCTTCGTGACACACAGTAAAATCTAGATAATGACAATCCACTGTCTGGCTTCATTTTGCAAACTGTCTTCTCTTTAATGCTTCTTAATGAAATGCATTATTGGAATTTTTAAAAGGATGCTTCAATTCACTTTCAACTCAGGAGGAACAAATTCTCATGAACTCTTCCTCACCCCGATGACAAGGATCCAGCAAGGGGGCCTCATGCTCCTCCCCAGTGAAGGCTGACCTCACGCTCCGAGGCCTGGTGACCCCACGACGGCCCACTCTCCGTCAGACTCGGCGTGAGACACTTGGGCCTGTTTCTTTGGGCCATTTCCTTACGAAGACCCCACAGCACGTAAAACACCTGAAGTCAATAAAACTGTGTACCTTTCTCCGGCTCATCTGCCAGGCAGTGTTAGCTTTCAGGCCTCATCGGGACCCCAGCAGGGTGGAGGGCGGACACCCCCACGGGGCAGGTGTTAATTTCTGTCCACGGGAGGAACACTCACAGACAGCAGTGAGCTTGGTGCCTTTGGCTGGCCCGTCTCTGGGCCTGGAGCAGGGAGGGCTTGGTGGCAGCCCAATACATATTTTTTCAGTTAATAAGTGAATTAATTTTTAAAATATTTTCACACAATGTATTTATCACTCAGTAACTCCATAGCTCTTGATTAAATTGATGGGATAATTTTAAATGTTTGGATTTATATTTTGAAATACAGACATGCATTAAGGAAAACAGAAATTATAAACCAATTTTTTTCTAGCCCTACACAGAAAGGGATTCAGTTTGCCTTTGTAACCTCAGATATTTTTCTTCTAAGTTTGGCTGCTTCGTGAGACTCTTGTGGTACACGCACTATACCTGGGGAGTGGGAAAGGGAGCATGACATCACTCGTCCCGAGTGACATCACTAGTCTTGTGTGACATCACTCCCCTCCTGAGTGGCATCACTCCCCTCCTGAGTGGCACCACCAGACGAGGTCACTTCGGGTAGCCGTAGTGGCTGAATGCACACTGGAGTCAGGCTCTGCCCGCATGCTGTTCCTCTGTCCTCTCTCTGGCTCGTCAGGTCCCTGGCGGCTTTGTCTCAGCCCACTGACTGGCAGATTTGCAGCCCAGACAGGTCTGCGGAGCTCAGTGCGTGAGCGTGTCTGCCTCACCGCTAGGACGTGAGTTCCCTGGGACCAGCTGACCCTTGTGTCCTCACCACATTCACTGGGGTACTGGCACTGAAAGGTATTTGCTTTCCCCATAATGGAAAGGACTCATCCCTACAATGTAGAAACACCTGTTCCTGAGCATCGAGGATGCGCGTCTAGCACTAAACCCAACCGCCAACCATCACCTGTTTTCCGCCACGAGCACCTCAAGACCAGGGCTCATCGTGAGCAACCTTGAGCTAACATCAAGTCGGACCGCTCACATCCCACATGAGACGCCCCAGCCCCACCCCCCAGCTGGACACGGGCAGACCCACGTCTGCACCCTTCTTCAGATGCAGCCTGTCCCAAATTTCCCACAGTTTCCCTCATCCTCAATCCCCCCCCCCAAACACCTGCAATTAAATACTACCTCAGGTCCTCAGGTCACATGCAGAGTTCAACAAAAGGCACGGATCAGGGCCACAGTTAACTAATCCAGAGCTCAGTTCAAACGATGTTGGCTTAGCCATGCTTTTTATGCCTCAGTATTTTGGTTGTTGTCTCAGCAGATAAAGGCTTGTTTCAAGATAGTTAAAGTTACCAAATGAATTTTTTTAAGTTCCCAGACCAGCTGCTGCTGACTTGGTCCCCAGAGAAGAAGTCACTGAGCTGGAGCGCATCTGGCACGTGTGGGCTTCATGGCCCAAATGTTATCAGAAACATCTGTTTAGCAAAAAAAGTCTTAGATATTTGCAGAAACATTTTTTGTTCTCAGGGTGCTTCCGCCAGTGTGGGCTCAGCCAGGCTCTGGGGAATTTCTGTGAAAATGAGGCGCTAACAGCCCTGAAGATAGTGCGCATGTGTTTGTGGGGATCTCTGTGACGCAAGGACCATAGCAACAGAAGGTCCATATTGTCTGTTCTTATCTCTTCCTTGTCTTTTTAAAAAGTCCAGGTTAGAAAACAAAAGTAACAAAACCTCAATCACAGAGCAAGAAAATAACCATTTTTGTGGTTGGAAGCTGGTTTAGGAGAGTTTAGGCAATCTTCCTAAATCTCCTTTCACATTCTCAAGATCTGGACGTGAGTGTGTGGCTTGGTGGGATTAGAAAGTCCCCCAGATGCCTCTCCTGGATGAGTGTTCCAGAAGGTTCTGCCACAATGGTTTCCTTGACTGGCTAAGTGTGCAAAGCACCAATGAGCAAGCCTCAGACGGCTCGAAGGGAGGGGTAGCTGCATTCCCAAAGCCATGGGCGGTGGGAACTGTGACCTCCAGGCCCCGGGGGACAGGAGTGGGGGGCCGTGCAGGGGTGGATCCGCACAACCTGCCTAAGCGTGAGCCCGTCTGCACCCAGCAAGGATGCCATGGACTGGCCTCGGCACGGGATGGGAGAGAAGGATTGTGGGACTGGTGATGGGGAGCGGGCAGAATGACCAGCAAACAGGGTCAGGGTGGCTCCCTCCTCCGGGGTCTCATACTGCCCTGGGAAAGGTCCGAAACCATAACCTCAAGTGGAGGTATTGCCTGGTAGAAAATCCAACTTCCTGCTGTACTAAAATTCATTAACTGGAGACCAGCTGGAAAGGAGGTGTCCAGACTGACGTCCAGGAGACACACGGTGGGAAATATGAAGAAGAGATCATAGAAGGTGTGCAGGGTGGATCGGGAACATCGGACGCCCGTGTGTCAGTCCCGGAACGAGAGGAAGCTCAGTAAAAGCAATGTTTGCAGAGAAATCTCCAAACCGGGGACCGACAGATGCGGGAAGGTCAGTGGATCCCAAACCAGAGAAAGACAGGAAAGACACCTGAGGGCACATCACAGCCATGATGCCTGGACCGAGGACAGACCCACAGCTGGTTGGGAAAATACTGTCTTCAAAGGAGCGAAGCTATAACTCGGAACTAACTCCCCAAATAAACAGGGGGGTTGGTCTCTTCCAAGTGTGGAGAAAAGTTAATGGTAACAGCCAACAGAGGACTCTATATTCCCCCAGAGCACCCTTCCAAAATGCTGAGTCCTTATCTTTTACAAAATAATACTGTAGCGGTATTTGTCAGCATCAGATTCCGACCAAAAGAAACAGTACAGCTATTTTTCTCCAAATAGAAGAAAGGGAAATCCAGACCCAAGAGCAGTGTCGGTTGCGGGAAGGAGCAGAGAACAACAGGAAGTGCGAGGAGGGCATTAATCTCTCTTTCTAGAAGCATCGATGGTGCGTGCAGACAGAGCCGATGCGGTCAGATATGCTCGATAGACAAATGTTTATCAGGTTAGATACCAGAAACCAGAACAGGCTAGCATTGGGCACTGAAGGCACCCACCTGGACGGATAAGTGTTCACACAGAGAGAGGGGGACGGGGTGGGGGGACATGCCGTGGTCCCCGGGGCAGCTCTGTGTCGTGCAGCGAGGTGGACACAGCTCACGTGGACGGAAGAACCTGGAGCACTGAGCCTCCTGAGCAGGACTCGGACATCAGGTTAGAAGCCGAGTAGCGGCACTGGGATGGCACCTGCGGGGCCCTGACAGCGTCTCCCTCTGGCACCGGGGAGTGGTTACAAGTCAGTCGGAGAACGTGCTGAATGACACAGTGACCGTTGGCGCAGGCGTGTTTGTCAGGCGTGTTTTACGCTCCGGTAAAAGCCAACAGTATAACCACGCACAGCGGTTAACAGAGAGAAAACGGGACGCCTCAGGTCATAAACGGAACGATGCTATGCTTCGTTGAGGTAGCTGCTTAAGTGTTGGAACATTGGGCCTCATGCAGGCCCGTCCTCGCCGGCCATCCGGCCCCCACTAGCCGCCGACCTGAGCGCACTCCTGCCCCATCTTCTTCTCCTGGCCTTCGGGGTCCCGGGGAGAGAGTATTTAGGACTAGCGGTCGTACTTCCCGTGTCTATCCGTCTGTTGGCTCAGTGAGCTGGTGATTTTCCTGTGAGCTATAAGGAAAACCTCCAGCAACTCAGAAATTACTCGTAACTTCCTGCCACCGGCAACTTGAAAACTGGGTCACTTATGAGCGAAGCCCTTGGGGGTTCACTCCGACCTCCCCATGACCTGCACTTGTCCTTCCCAAACCCACTGCCAGCGTGGGACAGGCCTGGAGGGCCATCCCGGGGAGCCCCCAGCGGGGGGCCTGGCCGCCACAGTGTCGGGCCTGTCCCCCACGCACTTCTGGCTCCTTGAGGCCGCCTGAGTCTCACGCCATCAGCCACACAGTTTTGGCATCAGAGAAGCAAAAGCTACACAACGGTTATTGAGGACCCAGCATTGACATATAATGACTACACCTTCCCATAAATAAAACGTGCATTTAGGCAAATACATTCAATGTATGATTTTATTCTAATTAATATTAAAGAGCAAATAACATTTTATGAGAAAAATTGAAGGTCACTTCAAACGTCAATAAAATAGAAACATAATTTAAAATGCATTTAGTTTTTGACTTTGACAACAGAGGGTCAGCAAATGATGTCAGAGCAGTGAACCCAAAGAATAAGAAAGGTTAAGGGAACTTTGTAAAAGAAGTTAAAGAATGAAAAGTTCAAAAGATGGTTTTCACTTCTTGACGACCACGACCACTGTGTCTGAGGCCGCGCCGTGAGCCGGGCAGTTGGTGTTGTCCGCGACGGCTGACTCCCTGTTGGGAACGGTAAGGATAATGTCACTTTGCAGAACTTGGAGCTCGACTCAGAAGGTGAGTGGCTTCCAGAACGTGACGTGACCTGGTTCCAATGTCTCCCCAACTTCAGAGGCCGCACAGGCCTCTCTCTGCCTGTCCAGCTACGGTGATGGGGGTGGTTTGGTGTCACTCCCACCATGGTTTCTCCATGGGGTCCTGAGCCTGGAGCCATGGATGGCTCCCCTTGCACTCAGCCCAGTGGACTCGATGTCAGATCGCGGTAGATGTGGCCGCCATGGGGACCGAGTGAACGCAGAGCGCAGCAGACCATGTACCTGCTGTGTCCTCACAGCAGACAGGGACCTGGGGCCCGAGTGCGGACCCAGCCGAGATTCTGCCTGCAGCTTGCACAGAAAATGTGCACAAGAATGCAAGCCTCTAAATGTGAAAAATGCAGTAAATGAATACCTTTTAAAGAAAATGTAAACGAGTTTTTAGGCAGAATTGAGGCTCATCACAGCCTCACAGTCCACCTCTCCTGGTCGTCAAAATAAATACGGCCCTGAGCACAGATTTGTTCAGAAACTTTCCAAAACCGGTTACTGAGCTTGTCACTCAGCCCATTCTGGGTGGTCAGGGACCCGTGGCGCCAAGAACTGCAGAGACGCTCCCCTGCATGGTGGTCGCGAAGGCCCCGATCACTTACTGACCGCCCACCGCCATGTCCCACCGCCTGCGTGCTCTCTGAACGGAGGAGCACCGCTGGGGTCAGGTCATCAGATCAGTGGGTTTCTTATTGCTGAACACAAGTGCTCATTCACATCAACTCCTTGGAAGGGCTCAGGTGGGCCAGTGACCTCTGCCTGTGACGTTCACACAGCACGGGAGGCGTGTTGGGCAGCCCCTGTGAGCCTCTCCCAACCTCTGACCCTGCTGTTCTCCCTCTGTCTGGTGCTGTGTCCCTCGGTTCTCGGCTGCAGGGCTGGCCAGCTGCATACAGACACACCACACACACATATGTGCGTGCATGCAACACGTCCATCCCCGCCGGCTCCCCACACCCGTCTGCCATCACTCCCGTGTCAACACTTGCATCCGACGACAAATGCACGCACCCTCTTGCAAAGCCTGGGGAAGAAGCCAGCAGATGTTCTCCTCCCACGAACGGCCACTAGCAGCTCTGAGGGCTGTTTCACGGTGAAAACTGAAGGCGGGTGTGGGAAGAAGGCGGGAACCCACAGCCGGCTGGGGAGGCAGCAGGCCGACCCCAAGCAGCCAGGCTGAGTGGACCCTGGGCCCAGGAAGCCTGCAGACCAGGCACCGTGCACACTCGTGGGGGACCCCATCCCTGTTGGGCCCCCACCTGGCCATGCACACACCTGCCTGAGCCGGAGGAGAACCCACAGCACCCACAGGAAAGTAAAAGCTGGGCAGACTTGAGTCACTGGAGCTTTGAACACCCCGACCCAACGCAGGCCCAGCATCCGGGCTTCAGCGTGACCTCCACCCCAGCTTGGCCGCCACACCCTTGGGGATCCCGGACCACCTCTCCGGAGCCAAGAGGAAAATAAAATTAAACCACCGAGCGTGGCATCACCGGCAACACTTCAAGGGGAGCCAGGTCCTGCTGATTACGTCCTTCCATTCAAACACCGATAAAGCAAACAGCAAAAATAGCTAAATACAAACAGGAAAATGTAATTGGAGAGCAGTTGTCGAGAAATCTAAAATCAGGGATATAAAATTATCAATGTTTGTATGCCTGATAACGAGCCCCCAGTACACGAGGCAAACGGGAAGTGTGGCTGGAAGGACGGGACACCTGGGGTGGTGTGAATGCAGGGACGCTCCCACAAGCCTCCCCAGCCTCGCCCTCACCAGCGCAGTAGCTCACGGCAGCCTGACGCGGTGCCGGGTTTGGTAACAGCCTCTCAGCACGGCTCCTGGACCTGACCGCAGCTTGATCGGGGTCTGTGAGCCTCCATGCGGGGCTGCGTCCCTTCCCACCGTCGGGCCATTTCTTTGCTGTCGGCGGTTTTTTAATTTCAGTTTTATTTTGACCTTGAAGTCTTGTTTTCCTGAGAGTGTGTGAGAGACTGTTTTCTGAGTCCTGGAAACATGTCACTTGCAAACCTGAGGATCCCTTCAAAGGCACATTTTCGAGAAGAGGAGAGGCTCCAGACACGTGGGCACGGCGTGATCGGGATCGGGATCACCTCCTGCATCAGGAGCCCGTCTGCGTCCAGCCAGAACAGTAGAGGTCAGAGGTCACAGGAAGAGGATGGGCAGAGGCATTTTTAAATTTCTAACTTAGCAGAACGTGAGCACCAGGACCCGGGGACAGAAAAGCACAGCCGTTGTCTTAAGCCGCGTGCACGCTGTGGGATGATGACAGTGGGGACTCCGTTTAACAGAGCGCGGAGTCTGCAGAGGGAGGAGGGTGAAGAGATGGCAGACCCCTCCCCCGGCCCCTCCCGCCGAGTCCACGGCCCCCTTGACAGTCAGGTCACCATCATCAGAGGCCAAGATAAGAAAATGTGGTTGTTTGTTTGCTTGTTTGTTTTTTGCTTCAGCTTCTTTTTTTCTTAGATGGGTAAGGTAATGGCTACAATATGGTAGAAGCGTGAGGTTGTTCTGTTCCCCAGCTGTCTCTCCTGTTCAAACAGGACGGCTGGGTAAGCTCACACTCCCTTGCCGTTCTCTGCCTGGTTCAAGCCTGGCTCGTCCCCGGAAGCAGGAAATGTGCAGATCCTCCCCGTGCGCCGTATGGGATCCCATTGGACTGACCAAGCGTTTTCTCTCCAGTTCCCTTAATGCCCGTGCTTAAAAAATATTCTATTCGATATTTTATGTGCATTTTAGCATGAAAATAATGTTTTTCAATTAACAGCAGAGTAGCTAACAAAATAAATCTAAATAGCCTGACCATTCTGTGGGCAAATTGAAGAGAGATCTTTCTATTTAGGTCTTTAATTTCAGAACATTGCACTGAGTTCACCACAGGATCGGTCAACCATCACAACGTTCTCCATGCTGTGTTTCAAACTCTTGAGAGGCCGGGACACCCGAACATCTGGGTGTTGAAGACAATGGGCTTTTATAGGAAACTAAAAGCTACACTAGAAAACATAGCTTTGGAGAAATGCACAGAATTTGCATGAGGAGGCATGATGTTCAAGCCGCGGGCACCCGGCATTTGAGTGGTGCCAAACCCCACTGGGCCTTTGCCGCAGGGGCGTCTACATGAGGGTGTCTTGACAAAGAAGACAGAGAACCTCTGTCTACCGCCCGCATTTGAGTTGAGTTCTACACATAGTGAGGAGTGTAGGATGATCCACAAACTCGTCGAACAACCCAGTGTGGCTGCACGTCACACCTGATCTTCTCTGCAGCCAGGTTCTCTGTCCCGCAAAAGGATTTCAGGCGCCTGCTTAATGGGTGTTCAGCTTTGGATGAAGAAGAGCCTCTGGTACCAACACCGTGAGTCATGGGTCTGGACTGAGGTGAGGGGGAACCCTGCTCGTGTGGTGTGGGCTCGGGCTCCGTCCTGACAGTCTCTCATCTGTGAGATCAGAGCCTTTCCCAGCCAACCCCATACGCACGATCCTGGTTCATTAGGGACCCCCTGAAAAGAGAATTATTGAAGCCATGATTCAATTCAACTTACTCTTTCTCTGATCTGTCGAACGAAGAGGAATTCAAAGGCCAGCTTGTTGGCCCCGTGTCCTGTGGTCGGGAGGCGCAGGGGCACGCGCTCAGTGGGCCGCCGGCAGCCCGCGAGCTCCCCGGGCCCCGCTGGAGCCGCCCCTCGCCCTCTATGCCACGTGCAGCACTGCCATAGGTGGGCTCTCAGCCTCCCTAGACCGCGTCTCACGTGTGGACGTGACACTTAGATGTTGATAGGGGACTGTTGTCCGGATGTCCTCGTGGCTTTCAGGGACAATTCTCTTGTGGGTTCAACCTTTGCTGGGTTTGTATTTTCTGAATTTTTCTCATTTTTTTGCATATTATATGCGTTGTTATTAGAATTGGGGGTCAAGTAGCCTTGTGCCCAGCCCAAAAAATCTTTTCAACATTCACAAAATATAAGAAAGTAAATACAAATGACCCACTTAATATTATGGGAAATGAAGCTATTGGTGCTTTTTTGCTATTAAAAATTCACTTCAGTGGGCAAGGGAATTATATAATATACAGCTTTGGATTATAAACTAAACATTTTATGATATGCAAAAAGCAAAAGGAACTTGATATGATTTTAGGGGTAATATTTTATATATAAATTAAAATTTCAAAAAACTGGTTTACAGGACAAAATTAATTTTTCAAAAATAGCTGTGTAAGCCCTTGGGATTCTAGCCAAGATGGAGTAACAGGGAACAGATTTAATGTGTTGCCTAAAACAACACAATAACAAAAACCAAGAACAGGTAAAAATTTTTGTTAAAAAAGGTATTCAAGACTCTGGGCATCAGGTGTCAAAGGAGCGTGACCCCTGGCAGCTGCAGGCTCAGAAGGAGGGGGCACCCGGACTCCCCGAGGTGAGCAGAGGGAGGCCGGTGCAGAGAGGGACGCATCTGTCCCCGCACGTCAGGAGCAGGTGAAGGGCTGGCTTTGCCACTGTCCTCAGCCCTGGGGCTCCTTGCTCTCCAGGTGAGTAGACAAGGGAAGGGGAGAGAGAAACGACGTCCAGGGGGCGGAGGAGGAAGCAAGGACTGTCTCCGTTTGCAGGTCATGCAATCACCTCTGCAGAAGATCCAGCAGCATCTGTTTTAGGAAGATTAGTGCTGATGTGACCTCAGCAAGGCTGTTGGACCAAAGGTCAACATGAAATGTGTTTCTCTGTTAGAAACAGACATTTGGAGATTAAAATTACAAAATCAATAACATAAACATTACAATAAGTATGAAATATTTGGGATAAATTGGCAAAGATGTTGGAGATCTAAGCACTGAGAACCACACAACGCTGCTGAGAGAAATTAAATTCCCACGTGGATGGGGAGATACGCCATGTTCGTGGGAGGAAGGACTCAGTAGTTTCACCTCAGCTCTGCCCGTAGCTGGGGATTCAACTCAGTTCTAACCAAATAATGTTAGGCTTTTTTGGGTACAAACTGACAAGATGGTTTTTAAAAATTCCCATGACAACAGAGGAAACCTGAGCAGTTTGGCGCCGTGTCTGGCCAGCAGAGCAAAGCCGGGCGGCCGACGCGGGTGTCTCAGGACCCGCTGTTGTGTGGGAACAGCTGTAGGCCACGCGGCGCACAGAACTACCCATGTGAACTGAGCCCAGCGCCATGACACATGTGGGAGAAAGCACAGCAGAAAATCTCTGGGGCCTCAGGTTGCCAAATTTCTGTGGGTGAGATGTCAGGGTCACCGCTCGTTGAAATTGAAACCTTGCTGTTGGCACCGTTAAGACACAGGGAGGCTCGCCACCATGTCGCCGAAGGTTTCAAAGCCTGTGCGTGAAAGAGGGCTCGTGTCCAGAGCAGTCAAGGGACTTTCAAACCTAATAGTAAGAACACAAGCAACCTAATGAAAAATGGGCAGATGCTTCCCCAAAGAAGACACGTGGGTGACAAATGAGCCATGGGAACGTTCTTAGCACCGTTAGTTGTGGGAGGAAACCCGAAAGCTTGCAGAGGTGCAGAGATGAAGGTGGCTGGCCACCCCACACGGGGCTTTGAGGGGATGAGGGGGGACGTCGTCTGGCAGTTTCTCTGTGAGTTAAACATGGGGTCCTCGGACATAGAGACATTCCACAATAAAGCATTCGTCCTCGCAGATGGTCACGCGAGTGTTCATGGCAGCTTTACTTGTAAATGCCCTGAACTGGAAGCACCCAGGCTCATCCCCAAAAGAGCAGACAGATGAATCATGGCGCATCCACACAGTGGGATTCTGCGCGGCAACAATGAACAACACTGGCGGATCTCAAAATGGTTCGGCTGAGCGACAAAAGCCACACGAACAGGAGCGTGGATGGCCCGCTCCCACCTGTGCACACCCCAGAAAGTGTAGACAGAGGCCTGGCGCCTCCGGAGCACGCTCAGCGGCTGTCTCGGGGTTGGAGCACGAGGGACCCCCGGGGTGGTAGGTGCGCTCACGCCTTGCTCTGGTGACGGTTTCACGGTGCGCACCTCAGAAGCTGCCCGCTTGCACAGCTGAAGCATGTGTGTTTACTGTGGTCCATCACACTTCCGTTAAGTTCTCACGTCTTGGAGTTGCAGGCTTTCTGAAGTCCCCATCATGGAGAAATCATGTCTCATCCGCGGGCCGGTGCACCCTCACCCTGTTCTCTGTCCGTGTCCTGAGAAGCAGAGTCTGCTCTGCCTGCCAGGCTCCTCGTTCCCCCGTTCCTGCACCCCTGCTCAGCCCCCGGGGAGCTGACAGCACCGGGGTCTGGCTAGTTCTCTTGCTCACATATGTGACCCTCTGGACAGAACGTGTGACGATCTTCCTGGACAAACGATGCTCCACAAAGATCAGCTGTGTGTCCTTGATGCCTTCTTGCCCCTTGTGTGGCACACTGCGGCAGGCTGAGGTTCCCCGCGCTGACTCAACTAATACTTTGCCAATACCAGTACTCAAAGGCATTTTCTCTTTTTAAGGTATTAATAACTCATAACTGTTTTTCCTCAGAAGCCGCATGGCCAACGCTGCAAGACCGTGGGACCCGATGCCTGTGTGTGCAGAAGAGGAAGGGGGTTTCTGTTGAAGCAAGGTCATTGGCAAAGGTCTTTTCTCCTGTGTCACTGGCAGGACCCCACTAAATTCAACGCGTCCCAGTACCTGGCTAGCGGGTGCCCTGGGGGGCTGTGGTGTAAGGGGACATAACTCCACAGTTTGCCTGGCGGAGCGTAGGCCTTCAGGACACGGATGCCATTGGAATCTGACGTCAGGACGTCAGCCAGGGTCTTCATGAGGACTGAACACCGTGGGCGAAAACCCCACACACTTATTTTTGCTTCTTGCTAGAAATGCACCAAAATGATGATAATTCAAGGCCAGCACAGAAAGCAGAGCAGATGAGCGACAGATGGAAGGTTTCAGAGCAGTGCCGGTTACAATCCATGCGTCTGTAACCGGAACGACGCAGACCAGTTGGGGCCGGGCATGGGCAGGGGAAGGCCCAACCCAGCCCCACCTGCCCTGCACCCCGACCCATGCCCACCCACCCAGTGGGAGGCGAGCCCCACCGGAGGACTCCAGACCAGCTAGGGGCTTGTTGAGTGGGGGACATCACTGCAAGGTCTGATGAAGGCTGAGACCTCTTGACCCCACAGAGGCTGCAGGTAGGGGGACACCTATCCCCACCCTCCCAGCCAGCAAGGCTTGTGCAAATGCAGATGCCCAGGGGACACACCTCACAGCTGCCGGCCGTGGCATCCGAGCTGACATTCTGTGTGGGCCTCGTTAACGTGAACATCTGCTCTGTGAAAGAGAATGAGAAGACAAGCCACAGACTGGGAGAAAGTACTTGCTGAGGACCCATCTGATAAAGGACCATTGTCCAAAATAAACAAAACCTTACAATGCAACAATAGGAGAACAACCAACCTGATTTAAAAATGGGCCAAAGATCTTAGCACACACCTTGCCAAAGAGGATATACAGATGGCAAAGAAACACATGAAAAGATGCTCCACATCATATGTCATCGGGGACATGCACACGAAAACGACAATGAGAAACCTCTACAGGCTGACAGCGGCCAAAGTCTGGAGCACTGACGACATCAAGTGCTGGCAAGGACGTGGGGCAGCCGGAACTCTTGTTCACTGCTGGTGGGAATGCAAAATGGCAGCCACTTGGAAGGCAGTTTGATGGTTTCTCACAAAACTAATCTCACTTTTAGCATGTGATCCAGCAATTGCATTCCTTGGTATTTACCCAAAGGAGCTGAAAACTCATGTCTGCACAAAACCTGCAATGACTATTTATAGCAGCTATATTAACAAATAATCACTCAAACTTGGAAGCAGCTAAGATGTCCTTCAGTAGGTGAATGGATAAATGAGCTGGTCCATCCAGACACGGAGATATTATTCAGCGCTAAAAAGAAATGTGCTGTCGACCCATGAAAAGACGTGGAGGTACTCAAATGCTTATTACTAAGTGAAAGAAGCCAATCTGAGAAGGTGATATTCTGTAGAATTCCAACTCTGACATTCTGGAAAAGACAAAATTACAGAGACAGTAGAAAGATCAGTGGTTGCCAAGGGTGAGGAGGGAGGGGTGAACAGGTGAAGCACGGAGGAATTTTAGGGCAGTGGAAATACTCCGCATGATGCCATACGGATGGATACATGTCATTACACATTTGTCCAAACCCGTAAAGTGCATGACACCAAGAGTAAGCCCTAATGTGAACGATGGGTTTGGGGTGATGATGATGTATCGATGTGGGTTCATCAGTTATAACACATGTACCGTCTGCTGAGGGATGTTGATCACGGGGGAGGCTGTGCACGTGTGGGGGCAGGGGGGTCTATGGGAGATCTCTATAACTTCCTCTCAATTTTGATAGGTATCCAAAACTCCTCTAAAAAATAGTCTTAATAATAAAAAAAATGAAACAAAATAAAATGGCAAAGAAATAGGTTAGTCAGTGATCTTAGCTCTTGGTGTTTCCAGGCTTTCTGTCCACATGGCGGAGGTCCTGTTCAAGGATTTACTGTGCTTGAAACCGCAGCTGAACTCCTGTGGCCCTGGCCCCTGGGGCCCGAGGGACCGGCTGGAGCATCCTTGGTGGAAGCATGAGCATCCTGTGTCCTTCAAGGTGACAGAGCGTGGCCCTTGCTCCGGACTGAAGCCATTAGAGCAAGTTCTTCTGACACTCCCACGGGATCAGCTCTGTCAGCTGGCAGCCCCTCCCTGACGTTGCCTGACGTTGCCTACAGGACCCGAGGTTGTAAGGAAGTCCATCGGCAGTCAGACAGACCAGAAGGGTCTGTTCCTTTGTCACCACAGGCTGTCGCTCAGCTCCATGCGTATCTTTCCTTTTTATTCATAAAAACACCTTTTCCATTGTTTCCTTTGGTGTCTGACCAATTCTGGCTATTTCTTTGCAAAACTCATTTATGTTCAAGCACTGATATTTGTTCTTGACGTTTAAAACAGTATTGCTCTTGACGGCATTTCCCGAAGTATGAATATCTAGGCACCGACTTAAAGAGGTAGTGAGTGCAGATCACTCAATGGTTGTCTTGGCAAGTGTGATTTGCTGGTGAGTGCCGGGGGCCTGTTAACTGAGTGCAGTCTTCCTGGGATGGGGCCGTGGGCTCTGTGTGCGGGACAGCAGGGCAGGGGTGGGACGGGGCCGTGGGCTCTGTGTGCGGGGAGGACTCAGCCCCGTGTGGGCTGGGAGCCTGGAGCCGCCAGCAGGCCTGGGCCGCTCCAGGATGTCACACGGGTTTTTTGCGATGTGTCTTGTACCCAGTGCTCCGCAGATTCCGAGGATGGGGAGCGACGGGAATACCTCCCCTCAAATACCTCCCCTCTCCTCTGGACCCAGGAAGAGCTGCTGATGGTTCCGTCTGTCAGCGTTCTACTCAGGAGGGTGGAGAGGCACCTCCGAGCTGCCCCCACACAGAACAGGCCACGGGCAGTCTCCAGATCTAATTGCTCTTCTTTCTGTCGGCTGCAAACCACAGCAACTTCTGTGAATATGGGCCAACCATGAGCAGCAGCAGTGTAGACAAGTCGGTGGGATCAGCAGAGTGTATACAGTCGGTGACATCTCTTGTCTGTTGTCCAACCTACCGGTGCCTGGATGGACAAGTCCGCGAGCCCCCCACACCTGGCCTCCACCTGCCCGCGGACGGAGGCTGACCCCTCAGGGTAGACACCTGCCTTCCCATTGGTTCCTAGATGCCGTCCCTGCTCCGGCGTTTCAACAGACAGTTTCCCGGGCGTAACATGAATGATGGCGTGTCGTGAGGGCATCTGTGTATGTGAGTCGGTGCTCCAGTTTCATGGATTTATACATTCACTTGTCAGCAAGAAGCCACTTCTCATGTGATCACACCATGTTCTCTGGCTCCAGCAAAGCAACAAATGATGTCAGCACCCGGACTCACTTAACCGTAGGCTTTTTATCAGCCCGGTTGTCCCACGTGCTCCTGTAGAAATGTCAACCAGCCATCCTGTCAGTTGATGTTGACGTTAAGTGTCTTGGTTCCAGCCAGGGCTCACTGTCTGGAGAAGCAGGTGCAGATGACGGGCGCTTGAGCTCCCTGGGGGGCAGATGGGGCCGTGTAAGCGAGGGTGGGGTCTCTGACTTGCCCCCCCTGCCACCCCTCAGGCCGGAACGGGGAAATCACATCTGACCCTGTGCGAATATCATCGGGTCTTCAATTTCTGGCAGAACACACCAGAATCTGTTAACTCTGGAGAGAAAGTATCTGAAAAAGAAGTGGTGGAAAGTATCTTTAAATTTAAATTTTATTAATCTCTAGATTGTTTAATATTTTAGTCACTGGCATACATTAATTTATATTGTAAAATTAATTTTTAAAAATTGAATGAGAGGGCAAATTTCCTATTTTAGATCGTGTTTGCTTTTTTCTTTATATTTTGCTGTAAGCGTTTTCCGTTTTTAAAACATGCAACATTGATTAGTAAAATGTAAACATCAATGTCATATAGACAAATATATTCAAACCTTTCAATTCTTCATAGTTTGACTTTGAGCAAAATTTTTTTTTGTTTTTCCAAAAATGTTATGTTATTACATTGGTAAATACCAGTAGAATGATATTTAGCTTTTAGCAATATATTTGCAGCTACAGTGTAAAATATTCATACATTATAGCTTAACTTAAATAATTTATTCAGGACTTCTTTGCAAAATTTAACTTTGAGCTACAATAAAAACTTCAACCCCATATTCACTTCACAGACTTCCAGGCCCTTGAGTATGGACTCCTGGGGGCAGGTGCATATAGACGTTCTCAGAAAAGGGAAGACATCAAAACAGATCATGTGAAATGTACACTGTTAGCTCAGAATCCACATCAAATAACTAAAGACAGGTATGTCTGAACTGAGCGACCAAATGATTCACAATGTGTCTGATATATATGAGAGAATAATGTTGCCAATTTTCCCTGTTTCTTAATAGTCATGGATTCCCACTGTCAAATTCTAAAGAGCAGGTTCACCCAGGGTCTGAGTCCAGGCTGTGAGATTTGACAGCCTCACTGACATTTATGTTTTCTTAGGGACAAAATATCCAGTTAAAGGTGAATTGTTCTTCAGTCTAATTTACTGTTAGAGACTCAGCTATGGGCTGTGACTGCAGACAGCGTCCGTCTGGGCCAGTGATAGGAGCAGTTATGAACAGGTGCATAAACAATTATTAACTAGCCATAAGGTATCGTCTAGTTTCCCTTTGTTGTGATTTGGAGTGATGGGGTTTGCAGCCAATGGCCAAGAAAGAATTCTCGAGACGTCTTTGGTGCAAAAAGGTGGTTTTATTAAAGCCCGGGACAGGACCCGTGGGCGGGAAGAGCGGCTGCCCGGGGTTGTGAGGGGCGGCTGATCATATATTACGGAGTTGGGGGAGGTAAGGACAGGGGAAGTTTCCAAAAGGACCTTCATACGTTCAAGAAGACTCCTGGGAGCCTGGAGGCCAGGCTGTTGTCAAGCGAAGGTGGTTTTCCTTCCAGCAAGGCGTTAACAGTAAGACAGGGGTCCCTGGAGCATCATACTCTGCCTACCTCAAGTATTTGTCCATGTGCTGCAAGTTAGAAGGAAATTTAAGTTTATCTACATTTCTTTTGCCTTTGTTCCCCACATCAACTTCATCAAGGAGGAAAAGTCTTTTGAAAAATCACAATAAAACAAATTATGTGATAAGAAATCTCATAAACTTGCCTTAATTCTGGCCGAATTTTAATTGAATGGGTAGTTGGTGTCTCACAGTGTAAAACTTTTAGATTGTTCTATATCCTCTCGGAGAACAGGCTTGCCATCGAGCCTTGAACCACCTCATAGATCAGGAAGTGTGGTCCTCCTAGAATGTCATCTAGAGACGTGTTTGTCCTCACTAGAGACGTGTTTGGACTTGGCTTTTGCCATTTGCGGCCACTCCAGAGCCTCCTGGCTAACACAGAAACCACTGAGCAGTTCCTAGTTTAGGGGGGAAGACACCCCAATTTCCCCAAAAGTGAAGCCAGGGTGCAGGAGGCACAGGGAGAGGAGAAGTGAGTGATCAGAAGGTTGTCTGGAATCACAGCCCTTGGACCCAGGACCTCACACCCAACTAAGCCTGATGGGGAAGTGATTTCTCAGACCTCACCCCACTAGCGTCAGATGGATGGCAGCCTGGGCGGCACTGATGTTCCCTGAAATACTGTTTGCAGAAGCCGTGGTCTTTTATTTTACTTAGGGTGCTTCTCCATGTCAGTCAGTGGGTTCAGCCTCCATAACAGCCTCCATATCAGCAAGTATCCACGGGACGTTCCTGCCGTGCTAGCCCGGCATCTTCCATCTCTATGGAAGTGGGAGTGCCACCATCCTCAAGGGAGCGCAGGTATGGGAAGCGAGTCAGTGCCCCGGGGAGACGCCATGCTGTCAGCTCAACTCGGCAAAGCCTGGGCCGCTGTCTGGCCGGGGTCTGTCATGTGAACCCTTTGGTGAAGTTGGTGTGGAAGATCTCTGGGGATCAAACAAAGCAGCCTGTCTGAGAAAGACGGTCTTCATGTCTTCTCTGAAGAATGCTATTTGATGATGTCCTGACTGATCCAACAACATCAAAGAGAAACCTACAGAAGATCTCTCATCTTTTTTGAGTATGACTGGCATATGATCCCCTATCACAGGTGTGTGCCTGTGTGTGAACGGGGACTGTGTGTACGTGTGCAGGAACGGGGACTATGTGTGTGTGTGCCTGTGTGTGAATGGGGAGTGCGCGTGCGTGTACCTGTGTATGAATAGGGGAGTATGTGTGCATGTAGCTATGTGTGAACGGTGAGTGTGTGTGTGTGCACAGGGGGAGTGTGTGTGCATGCACAGAGGGAGGGCGTGTGCGTGCACGGGGGAGCGCGTGTGTGTGGGGCCAGGAAGGGAGAGAAGCCAGTCAGAGGAGCTGAGGTAGGCAGGAAGGTAAGTTCTTGGTTACCACGTGCCAATCCCTCCTCCAAATACAGGGAAAATACCATGTGAGCTTCACATGCCTAAAGTAACTTCTGTTTTTATTTTTTGCTAATCTTTCAGAAAATACAATTTATCCATCTTTGGTCAAAGGTAGTAGCTTTTGTAGATGAAATCCTGTAGGTGTTATCCGCAGCTTAGACCCTGAGGACAGATCCCGCCTTCACCCGCTTGCACCTGTCGCTGCCAGGAGAAGCAGCAGCGGGCACGTGCACCGGAACTCGTGGGCAATCTTTCCTACATGGAGGGCCTGTCTGTCTGCACCGAGCTCTCAGTCCCAGACTCAGTGCCCTTCGCCATTACACCTCCAATACGACCTGCGGAAAATTTAAATTGACCATGTATGACATTAACAAGTCACTTTAAAAAAAATGCAGAACATATTACCACGGGACTTCAGGTAGCTGCATGTAGGTGTGTGTTTCGACAACAGTTTACATTTCTTGGTGTGAGAACATATTTACAAAACCCTCTCAAAATCAAGTTTAAACTGGGTGCTGGTCAGCGGCAGCCTCCGCCCTAGGCCTGCGTGGACCGCTTTCCTCGTGTACGGAAGGCTGACTTCTGTGGGAGCCGGTCGGAGGCACTGCGCGGCGAGCCCTGGACAGAAAATATATGACCACACGTATGACTAAAAACATAAAGGAAACCACCAACAGAACAAAACTGTGACCTCTAGCTTTCAAATCCTTTGAGTGAGGAAAAAATAAAATAATTAAAAATTCATCAGTCAAACATGATGGGAAGAAGAAGAACAAAGAAAAATATAGAATAAGCACAAAAAAATGCCTAACTAGAAATACCATGTGCCAAGGTAGCAAAAACTCTACAGGAGAGACAGTGTTCTGTCCTCCAAAGAGAAAATTATCAAACATTGTTTGAATACATTAATGGTAATAATTTCAGGAATATACCCATACAGGTCAATTGTAAAGCACAATATGTATATTACAATATTTTATGTATGTACACACATATACATATCAATTTCCCCAAAATAATTCTATAAATTTAATATAATTTTAATAAAATCCCTAATTGGTTCTTCACAGAACTTTATTAGTTCAGTCTAAAATTCAAATAGAGAGTAGAACACCAGGATGGTGAAAGGGAAGAAAACAGATTAGGGGAACAGACGTGGACAGCACCCCACAGATGATCGTGGTGGAGGAACTGCGTAGGGATCCGAACACCTAAAATAATGGGAGTAAGCAGACCGTGGACGCACAAGGAAGCTCGGTGTGTTAGTAACGGGTGACAGAGTGCACAGAGCTGGCCCCGCTGGCTAATTGTGGGCAAATATAAAGTAAAAGCCCATGTCTCACTCACTCTAGAATAAAGGTCGATGGCCATTAAAACTATAAAATGTTCAGAAAAAATATCTAGAATATCTGAATAATGCCGAGGGAAGGGATACCATAAATAAAGCACAAAAGTGTAAAGCTTAAAGGAAAATGTTTTAATTTGAACATACTAATTTTAAAAAATCTGGGACACAGACACCACAAAACTAATGGAAACGCCTAACGTCCAAAAATGATAAAAGATATGCAGCCCACTCAGCTGTAAAAGGGTTAGATCGACGACTCTCCCCTTCAGGAAAGAACAAGAACAGCCATCCTGGGAGGAGTGATGGGCGGGATCCCCGGGGCCCACAGGGAGAAACAGCGTGGCCGTGAGCCCGTGGGAAGATGGTGGGCGCACTGGTGTGAAGGAAGGGCAGTTCAAGGACAATGCCTGCTCTATAGCAGAGATCCCGGACGGGAGACGGCATCAGCTTGCCACGGTTTGTGTGTTGGCTAAATGGATGTTTAATGGGCATAGATATACAACTTAATCTATATTTCAGGCTTTCTGTGATTTAAAAAATAAATTGCAAAGAAAGAAACATGGCAATTAAAAAATATACCTTAATTTGCTTCAAATTTATGGATGATATCACACATATAAGCAGATAAACTTGAAGATAAAAGTGATCAGATTGGATTTAAAAATCTACAACACATGAATTAGAAGGTGCCACCAGTAAAGGGGCGCCTGGGGGGCTCAGTCGGTTGAGCGTCTGCCTTCGGCTCAGGTCATGATCTCGGGTCCTGGGATTGAGTCCCGCATCGGGCTCCCTCCCTGCTCAGCAGGGAGTCTGCTTCTCCCTCTGCTGCTCCCCTGCTTGTTCTCTCTGTTTCTGTCAAAAAAATTAATAAAAATCTTTAAAAAAAAAGAGACACCACCAGTAAAATAGTAACATACAAAGTACATCTATTTTTTTTCTCTAGTGCCAAGCCAGTATACTGGAATGAAACACTTTTGTTCCAGGACAAAAGCAGCCAACACGCCACCGAGTGGTTGTAGTCCCGTTCCAGTGACTCTATTTACCAAAATGCACCCCCCACCCCCGCCGAAGCCAGGGCGTCTTCTCCGCACGTGTCTCCAAGAGGGAGCACTTGTCAGAGATGTCCCACCTGCTAGTGCTGGGGACCCCACTTCTCAAGGCCCTTGCAAGGACACTCAAGTTTTTGAGACTTTTGGAGGGCGGTAAAACTAAAAACAAAATCTCTTGTCAGCCCAGAAAACCTCTCTACAAAGGGAGAAGAGAAAGAAAACACTAATTATCGCCTCAGCATTAAACCAGAAGCGGACTCGAGCCCCAGGCAGCCCAGCCAGAATTACAAGGACAGAGAGAAAAAGCCAGCAGCTGCACCCACCGCACAGGGGCCCCCAGGCCACCAGCCAACAACTAGTCAGGTTGGGGACCAGCACCGCGTGTCACTCAAGTGCACCCTAAATCCACCTGCTGAGTGGATGGCCACCTGTGCTGGCCAACTGGCTTCATCCAGAGGAGAAACCAAGGTCTCCGGTCTACATCAGGAGGTGGGTTTGCCGCTGGGAGAGACAGGCCCGAGGTGAGCACCAGACTCAGGCTCCTGCCCCCCCAGGAAACTGAGAAATGGGGGCTGCCTTCCTGGAGGCTCCCAGGTCCTGCAGAAAACATCCCTGGGACTTAGAGCAGACAAGAGGCTACTTAGCTTTCAAAAAGAGTTAATATACATCACAAGACAGAGGAAGAACTTATAATCACAGCTTTTTTAGAGCAAATGTTCTGGGATAGGGAGCAGGGCACAGGAGTCTGGGAGGGTCTATTCTCTTGTTTTCAACAGGGAGAATTAATCTTCTTACTTTCATTTGTATTTACCCTCAGACTTTTCACTTGCTTTTTAAGGAAATGAGTTATCAAGTAACCCAGTTTAATTAAAAAAAAAAGCTTATTAATTAATAGCTAATGATGTGGGAAACAAAGGCAAAAGAAAAATTTCCTTACTACCCACAGCCCATGGACAAGTCCTTGAAACAGGCAGAGTGACTTCCTCTAGGGACTCACCTGCCTCAACCTTGATACTTTGCTGAGGGCAAAAGGCAACCTTACCTTGACCCCCAGGATCCTGTAAGTCTACTTTAACATGTAGAAATTCCTTTGGAACCTTCCTTTATCTCTAAAGCCCCCAAGATACATGCTGGCAGTCATCCCCCGAGCACATGACCCCCCGATGTACATCTGGAGGGTCTCATGACTAGGGTTTTACTAGACGGTAGTAAATGACCTTTTCCCAACCACAGCTAGCCCCCTCAGGACCCTGGAAACCTTGCTTCCTAATCCCTTAGAGACTTACGCTCTCCCTAACCCCCTCCCAACTTGAAAGCATATAATGGGCCGCTCCTCATGACCCCGGGGCAGCTCTTCCCACCCACAGATCCTGTCCCCAAGCTTTAATAAAACCACTTTTTTTGCACCAAAGATGGTTCAAGAATTCTTTCTTGGCCGTAGGCTTCGAACCCTAATGTCTTTCCAGCATCAGCTAACTTTTTGAAAACCAATCATGCTGGACTGCAGCTTTTCCTATAAACAGAGCCTTCCCTGCTGCATCCAGCCAGCTCCCATTAGATGGACACATATTTCTTAAAAACAAGATAGCAGGTCCCAAAGCCCCTCATCACCATTCAGACTTAACCCAATTACAATCTCGGCTCCCCCGGAGAGAGAATCTTAACCCAGTCGACCAGAGTGGCCTGACCGGCCCCAGTGGGGTTGTCTGCCTGCCCGGCTCCTGCCGTTCCCTAAATGAAGTGACCTTGCCTAGCCAAACTGCTTTTTGCCAGTGTAACCTGTGCACTAACAATGCAGTGACTGAGGTCAGCCACCATCTCAAGTGACCTCAAAGAGAAACGCAAACCAAGAAGAATCAGAAAGCCTGTTAAGTGGAGACAAGCAAGTGGTATCTTTGAACGATCAGGTGTGATAGAACGTAATATGTTAAGATGACCCACGGGTCTCTCTCCTGTGTATGTGGAAATGGGTAAGCCTCCGTTTTTGTAACCGAACAAACTGTATCTTGGGACGCACAGTTATACCCTGGAGAACTGCTGGCCAGCTCGCGGGCCCCTCCCCTTCTGCACATAACCCCTTGTACCCGACAAGCTTCGGCAGCTCTTCAGAGCCCTCTGCTCCTGTCTCCTGGGCTCTGGTCCAAGGAAGACCAGAGAAGCTGGTCTCCCACCAGGCTGCTTCCTCTGGACAAGGAAGAAAGCATCACTAACCTACTTTGAGGGTGACTTTCCTTCCTTGTCCTGGCTCCCTTCTGCCCTATTGTAGGGGCCCTGGGCAGGCCGCCCCAAGATGGGGCTGAATATTACTTTGAGTTAAAAGCAATCAAAACCCAGCAGATTCAGGAAAAGCTCTTTACTGCCCCCTTAACGGCCTGCCCATACCAGGAAGAGAGCTATTAACAGACTCCTTTTCACCTGAGACACTTCTCTACAGGATAGGCAACCCCTATTCCCAGACCTCTCCTCCCCCCTCCCTGCTAATGGTCCCTCTCCCCTTTGTGTCCCAGACCCAACCCCTCTCCTGTGCTCCTATGAGCATCCCATTGCCCGACTATGTTTGGAATTTCCTTATCTGTGCATTCCCTGTACGTATGCCATGAGATTTGACTTTCAGTTAATCTGTCTCACGTCAATTTGATTCTTAGTCCAGCTAGAAGGATCTCCGAGGGTAAAGTGAGGCACTGGATCTCCAAGCATACTGGTTGAAGAGAGATCACTTACACGTTCTATTACAGCAGTGCCTATAGACATAACCGTAACAATGTTAAAACTACCGGGAATATCAATGTGACAATATGATACATTTCCCAGCTCCCTCTAAGGAAGGGAGTAAGCAAATTAGTTCTGAAGAAAATAGACGGAGAAAAGTGAGACCAGATTTGTTCCCCAAAGTTGGAGAGTATCACAGGTGAAAGCAGGTGGAGAAGAACAGCCCTAAATTGGAAGAGACGGCCGACCTGCGTGTGTCACTTGGGAGAAGAGCCACAGGGGTTCTGGCCACAGAAGTGCCTCCAGCGGGTCACACGTGGGAACTACCCAGAGAACGTTCTATGAACGGTTGTGATGAGCATCGGTGTCCAAGGACAGCACCCACCCTGAAGGGCACAGAAGCCCCTGCCTGCCGGCCACTGGGCAGGCGCAGGACCCCACGGCTGAGGATCAACAGGCACCACCCTGCCTGGGGCCTGGACAACTGGAAACGTGTTCTAACCCTGGAAGGTACGAAAATGAGCACAGTGCAACCTCAGGAGCTAACGGATATGAACACACATAATGAAGGATCATAATGTCACTATTTTAACACGTGAAGTGTGACTGTCATGATGAGTGACGTTTATACACTACCGTAATTTTTAAGTAATAGCATTTAAGAAAGTTAACAAATTGGAAGCTTTGAAATTTTTAAGGCAATTTGACAAAGTTTTTAGCCTAATGGGTTAAAATTTTATTTATTAAATGAGTGACTCATTTTATAAACTGTGAAACTCTCTGAGTATCCAGGAAAATTGTGCTTGACAGAAAGGTTGGTTACTGAGCACCAAGCAACGCTCCAGCCGGGGTGTGTCTTTCTACCCAGATTCAGGGTCTTGGGAAGTGAGCAGCACACGTGCGGCCACGGGCATCTCTCAGACAGTCAGGTGGGCTGTTGACAAGAAGTGAGCCTGGAGGAAAGGAAGGGTCTGTCTGCTGAAGAGTCACGGGCAGGGGCTGGCAGAGCTGCCTCTGTCAGTGGTGGCCTCACAGCCGTGGGAGCAACAATACTGTTCTGTGATGTGGACGTGGCTTCCCATGTGTGAGGGTGGAGGGAAAGTCTTGGGTGCAGTCAGAAAGGCTTCACTTTGGAAATGCCCACAAATGTTTAGGAAGCAACTCAAGTGAGGTCCACGGGGAGATTTCAAATTCCAAAAGAGGTGGGGCACACTTGTGCCTGAGGTTGTGGGTATTTTATTTGACAAACCAAAGGCCCAGATGACCCAACAAAATGCAGACCCGTTCTGTCCAGGTGGCCGCACCCTCAGGCAGAACGCGATCCTGCCGTCTGTATACAAAGCGGTAAGCAGCTGGGGCTACAGCTCTACTCCCTGTCCCGAGATGCCAGATGCCCGGCGCCCCTTGTGGGTCCTTGTCACACTTGCCCCCATGTCAGGCCACCAGCAGCCATGTCTGGTCACGGTGGCCGCAACCTCAGGGCCTCTGCCAGTGGGAGGACCAGGCTTGATGACACCACAGACCGGAAGGTTACGGCTGCCTCCCTGAAAGCCAGAACTTCCATCTAGACTTTGTCTAAATTTGTGATTTCTAGCTAGAATAAACATGAGTTTGGGAGAATATTTCCCTCAAAGGGGATAAGTCATCCAAGGAAAGTGCTTTTCCTGTGTTTGGCTTCCTGAGGCTAATATGACCAGTTCCTCAACATGTATTGACGTCTGGCTTGCTGGTAGCAAAGCACAGACAACAGGAGGGAAGGGGACATTTAAAGATACAAATAATACTTTCTAAAGTGAAATGCCCACGTGTGGCTTGTGGGGAACATCTCAGAAAAGTTCATAGAAAAACTCCCAGCTGGTGACATTTTCAATATTTGCATAGTTTGTGTTTTGAAATGTGTTCTGTATACTTTCAGAAAAAAGTAACTTCAGTTCTTCCCATTAAAAACAAGTGCAAAACCTGTGTTTACAGCTCCCGTTGTGGTTGGGATGTGAACAATGTGAAAGACTCCGTTTATGTGTGGAGGAAAATCCCCACAACTGGAACATAGATGCTCAGAGTTGGGAACTTGGGGGACGTGGGAGGCCTCAAGGACTGGTGGTGAGCAGGGGTGCAGGCACCTCTGGGGCCAAGGCGAGGCTCGAGGGAAAGTGGGTTGGAGGAGCCCAACGGGCTGTGGATTGCTGGTGTGGGCAGAGGGCTGGACTGAGGTCTAGAAGGCTGCGTTTGGCAAAAACAGTTTGTTCATCCAGACAATTCTTCCCAGCAATGCACCTCTGTGCCCATGTTGGCTGAGGAAGAGCAGGGGAGACAGGCAGTAGGGGCTCAGAGCACTATGCCTTCCTGAGGTCCCCCGACCAGGGGCTCTGTGCACATGAATCCGTCGAGGGGTCACAGCCCAGCCTAAGCTCGTCAGCAGCTAAGGAGGCAGTGAGGGCAGGGTGGGGGGCAGGGGTGGTCTGCCAGCTCACAGCTGAGTCTTCTTGAGGCCATGGCCCCATTCCAGAGCTGCTGGGCAGGAGGAAACCTGAATAACATTGATAGCTATTTCTGTCCTTAAGATTCAGTGCTTTCTGTGGTCATAATAACCTATACAGTAAAGAATACAATACAAATTCATATGGCACCTGAAAAAGTAAGAAAATGGGACCTACAGTCAAGGAAAAGAAACTAACAGGTACACATACCCTAATGATCAAAACATTGGAACCATCAGGGGAGGACATTTATAAAAATGACTATAAATATTCAAGAATTAATAGGAAAAGGTGAGTGAGTGCAATCAGTGATGAAGTGAAGAATCACAGTATTCATGAGGTGAAGAAGTATTAGTAGAAAAAGACTAATAAGAAGAACCAAACAGAAATCCTAGAACTAGAAAATACTATATGTAGAATTGAAAATAACATATTGGTGACCTTAGAAACAGAATGAATCTTGCAAATAATAAAAAAAAAGAATCACAAAGCTTAAAGGAATGTCAATAGAAATAATGCAAATAAATAAAACAATGATAGATGAAAGACTGACAGCAATTGACTTGAGCATCAGGACCTCAGAGCGTATCAGATCTGACATATGTGAAATGGACCATGAGGACAGAGGAGGAAAGAACGAAGAAGAAATACTTGAAGGAATAATGGTGAAAACTTTATGGGTTTAATAAAATATATCAAACTGCTAAACCAGGAGGCTCAGTAAACACAAGCAAGAAAATATCAAAAACCAACGAACAAACGAACAAAGGAATCATATACAGGCACCCACATCTCTCTATGAAAGAGGCCATTACAAAGTGAAATGATATATTCCAAAGAAAGAAAAAAAAAGTCCAACTTACATTTCTACATCAAGTGAAAGTGTCCTTCAAAAATGAATCTTAAACAAAGAAAAGAATGCAAAGTACTTGTTGCCTGCAGACCTGACCTTAGAGAAATGAAAAAAATATAAATATGTATTTATAAATATGTGTGCATTTATCCAGAAGGGAGGTACCAGTCAGAAACTCCAATCTACAGGAAAGATCAAAGAACTCAACAAATGGTAAAGAAGTAGACAAATATGAAAAAATAATTTTGACCATTTGTTGCAAAAGCAACAACATTATATTGTGTAAAGTGTACGACAACAAAAGGTAAACAGAATTATTTTGTTCCAAGCTTGGGGATGTGTCACATGAATTTGGCATGGACTGTGTTAAGGATGACAGGCCAGTTGAGGTAATAGCACTTTGACACAGCAGATGAATCCCAACAAAGCCGGGAAAGAGGGCACATAGACGAAGGGGGGTATGAAAGCACTGTCCAGGTCACACGTGGCCCAAGCACAACAGGCTGCATGTTCCACGGGAAGGCAGAGACTGTCACGATGGATGGAAACAAAATAAGACCTAGCCAGAAACTGTTAATGAGAAATGCCTAAAAAATGCAAAACGTAAGAAGATACATCACACACAAAATAGACATAAAGGAGCTGGCATGTCTGTGGTAATAACAGAAAAGTGGGCTTTAAGACAACAAGTATTACCAGAGATAAAAATGGAGATTTGCTAATTCAAAGGAGTTAATTCTTTCAAAGGTAACAGTGCTAAATATGTATACACCTAATAAGAGAGCCTCAAACCAATTGGGCAAAATTGAACAGCACTTAAAGAGAAATAGACAAATCCCCAATCTGATGGAAGTGTACTCTGTGTGTGCAGGACACACATTCTTCTCAAATGAGTTTTGTCAGGCCAGGCCACATGCAGCATTTATTTCAAGCACAAATAGGCCAATCACCAACACTGACCTTCTGTTGGGCCACAAAACACATTTCAAAACATCTTATAGGATTGAATCCCTACAGAGAATATTCTCCAATCACTACTGCATTAAGTGATGGGTAATGACAAAAGGATGCCCAGAAAAATCTCTAATATTTGTAGATTAGGTAGCATATTTCTAAAGCTCATTTGTCCTAAGGAAGATGACACCAGTGAAATTAGAAAATATTTTGAACTGAATAAAAATGAGAAGTATAATTTATCAACATCTGTGTGATTCAGCTAAAGTAGTGCTAAGGAAGAAATTAATTGCTTTAAATAGTTATATAGAAAACAAAAGTATTTAAAGTGAATGATCTTAATTTTCACCTTGAGGAGCTAGAAAAATCAGAGTAAACTCAAAGTAGATAGAAGGAAACAATAAACATAACATTGGAAGCAATTAAAAGGAAACCAAACAACAGAGAAGAAAGCCAACAAAGTCAAAAGTTGGTTCTTTGATAAGATTAACTGATGATTCTTTAGAATAACCAGGCTCTGTGGGGCACCTGGGTGGCTCAGTCGGTTGAGCGTCTGCCTTCGGCTCACGTCATGATCCCAGGGTCCTGGGATCGAGCCCCGCATCGGGGTCCCTGCTCTTGGGGGAACCTGCTTCTCCCTCTGCCTGCCGTTCCTCCTGCTTGTGCCCTGTCTCTCTTTCTGTCAAATAAATAAAATCTTAAAAAAAAAAAAAAAAAGAAGAAGAAGAACCAGGCTGGAGAGAGAGACAGAGAGAGGGAGGGAAAACATGAAAATAAAAGATGGGCTATCAATATCATCCTACAAACATTAAAAAGAAAAATATAAAAGTCTCACAAAAAAATTCTGTCCACAAATTTCCTGATATATGAATTCCTAGCTAGCCTCCATCCCCCGCAAAACACATAAAACAAAACAAAACTGGCCTAGACGGCGTTTCGAGTCAAGCCCACGTAACATTTAAGGAAACAGCACTAGCCCCATGCAGCACCCTCCAGAAGACAAGTGAGTCGATGCCGCCCACACGTCGCAAGGCCAGAACAACCCCAATTCCAAGCTCAGGAAGGACATTACAGGGAGGTGTAGACGGTCCCCCAGGAACATGGGTGTGAAAACCCTCACCGTACTGTTACCAGGTAACAACAAGTAGTAAATACAAGAGGCATTTATCCCCGGAATTCAAGGTTGCATCAGCATTTGAAAATCAGTCCACCATCTGACAGAATAAAGAGAATCCTGTTATCATCTCCGTAGATATAGACAGACATCTGACAGTTCAAAATGTGTTTGTGGAAGAAAATCCTCATAAAGAGAAGCAGACGCCCCCTTGACTGCCGCACACAACCCACCGCCGCCCTTTGCTCAGCTGGGCTCTCTCACCGACACTTGGAAGCCACCTCGCTCATGCTTCCACTTAAATTACACTATTGCCTTAGGGTCGTCCATAGAGGCAGAGATTGCCCATCAGTGAGACTAGAAAAAACCTTAAATTTTAATTTAAAAATGAAATTGCGGATGACCGGATGGCCTATGTGGAAAGGCAGAGGTGTCTGCTGAAGAACCACTGGATCAAACACGTGGATTTTACGTGGCCATGCCACGCGGGCAGCCAGACAGTCCTTTTTCCCTAGAATAGCTGTAGACGTGTGGAAGATTCAGTGTAAAAATCAGCAATTTAAATAGCATCAAAACCATGAAATATGTAGAAATAAGTGTATGGTAGCCACCTGGCATTTCCAAGAGAAGTTTCGGAAGACCCTCTGCTTGTGGCCCCGAAGCCCCTCTAGTGCAGATGCATCATTCTCCCCTCACTGTTCCACGGGTGTGAGGCAGTTTCAGCGAAAATCTCAGCAATCCTCTCTCGTAGAAACTAACAAGCTTCCACTAAAATTTATATGGAAATGCAAAGGACAGATAAGGACACAGAGAGACAAGGGTAGAGGACTTCCATTACTTTGAGGACATATGAAGCTGCAGAGGTTCAGACGTTGTGATATTAGCATAGGGTTAGACACACCAATGAGCGGGACAGACCTCAGGATCCAGAAACAGACCTTCTGACTGCTATGGTCACCTGGTTTTTGACCGAGAACCTCACACAATTCAAAGGGGAAGATAGTGTTCTCGATAAGTGGTGTCTGAACAACTGAACATCCATATGGAAAGAAAGAGAACCTGCCTCCTTAAGAAACGCATTCCTCCGGTGTGGAATGGAGGCCTAAATCAGATGCTAAGCCTTTGAAAGTCCCAGGAGAAAATAAGAGAATATGTCTGCAAAATGTGGGTAGACACAGTCTCTTAGAATCCCCAGAAGAAGCACTTAGTGTAAAATAAAATACCTGACAAGCTTGGGTTCGTGGAGACTAATGACTCCAGCTCATTATCAGGCATAAGGTAGGAGGGAAGATGGACAGGGTGAAATATTCACACCACTTACATCCCAGGATGAACTCATCTACGAAACGCATAAAACCGCCTACAAATAACAGAAACAGCCGATACAAAGGGGCGCAGGGCCGCGTGGACAGCGAGGTGGCGGGAGCAAGGACACAGAACACAATGAACAGGAGAGGCCCCCCCGTCGTCAGCCACGAGCTCACCGTCACATACCCACTGGACGCACCCCATGCCCACGGGGCAGACGGCGTGGCCGCCTTCTCCACGCCGCTGGGGACGGACGCGGGAAGTGGGGCCACGGTCAGGGAAGACTGGCCTGTAGTAAACACGCAGCCCTGAGAGCCCGTTTCATGCTCAGGCCTTTGTAAAGACGTGAAAACACTTGTCTGCAGGAAGACCTAGGATGCACGTTTATTCATCACGGAGAACTTAGAAAAGCCTGAAGGTCCATCGGTAAAAGGACATCCAATCAAAGGAGCACCGCGGAGCTGTCAGAGGGAGTGGGCCCCCAGACTCATCCGGGGTCTCCCCGTTGGACGAACGCTGACGGAGCGGTGGTCAGAAGCCGGGTGAGGGCATGTGGCCGTGGTGGGCTGTGGACGTGGCGCAGGCTGGGCCACGGCCCCTGGAGCTCTCCTGACACGCCAGCACAAAGGGAGAGAGCCTGGCAGGGCCTTTCGTAGTATGATAGTTCGGAAATTTAGACATATTCACAGATACACTGTTTCTTTTCTTTTCCACAAAATAAAAAGAGAACTGTGGTTTCTCCTCCCGTGAACTGTTTTATTCACATCCCAGGAGGAATGCGCCATGGCTGAGGAGCATCGTCTCTGACTGCGTGGCACCGTGATGAATCTCTGTGGAAACTAGTGCGGATTAAGTTGTTCAGTGTGCAACGGGGCTGAGAGACGAGGTATGTGCTACACATCTAATTAGCTTTTGTGATGGGATGGGCCTTTGGTGGGTTCCGCCCAACACAGACGGGAGCAGCTGCGTGGGGCTGGCCCGAGTCAGGAGCAGAAAACCCCTGATGTTGCTCCGAATCCGTTTCAGCAGTGGGCTGAGCTTCCTCAGTCCACGGAGGCAGGGCGGGTGAACGCGGCCGAGGTCACCCTCTGTCCTTGCTCACTCACTTTGTTGTTAATGCTCTCGGAATCCCAGGATGAGGCCCTCTCCCTCCGGAGCAAACGTGGGCAGATTCTGTTTAAGAAAGAGCTTATTTCAGATCGCATTCCCTGTGCTGAAGGATCCCCGACTCCGGTGTGTACCACGTGTCCGGCGTGCTGGGCAGGATTATTCAGGCTCTGAGAATGTTGAAACAGACCCTCCCGTCCTTTTGAACAGCTGCGAAGTAAGAAGGACAGACATTTCGGCAGAATGTTACGTGCTCCTAGGTTGATTGTGCTTCTCTGGGTTACACCAGGCATTTGATAACCATGTCGTCTATTTTGTTAGAACACGGAAAGGGGCTGAATGCCCCCAAAATTCTGGAAAGGGGCTGGGTTTGGCAGCAACACAGCTTTGGTCCCAGCCGGGTCACGGGAAGTCTGGAGGCTCGTGGGCCATCCTGGGGCTGTGGCTCTGCCTGCAGAGGCCTGAAGATGCAGAGGGCCAGGATCCGCTGGGCCCCGCTCAGCCGCATCCTCTCCCATGGGCAGCGGCTTGTGGACACGACACCTGACCCCACCGGGTGCTTAGTGAACGCTGGGAGCAGACGGTCTCCCTGGAATGTGGTGCTGCCTCAGTTTACCGAAGAGTCCTTCCAGAGACAGGGAGGGAGAGTCCCATCCTTCTCTGTCAAGCCCACATCCATCCTCAAACAAACATGCAAAATTCACATGTTTAAAAGGGGATTCTGCAAGTATGAAAGGAGTCATCCAAACAGTGGCCAAAAATCTAAAAAGTGTATGTAACATAAGTGAAATAAAATATATTGACCAATAATAGAAATTCTACATGAATTTGCTGAACGGACGAATCTACTCGCTTAAGCTTTTTGATGAAAATTTTTTACCTCATGAGAAAAAAAAAATCAAATCCCAAATTGTTTAACTGAAAACACTTTATGATAAAAGTTAGTTTTCAACCTGTCAGTAAGAGTGTGTTTTGGTGAGGTCCAGTTGGGAAATGCACGGACTCCCCCACCAGCGCAGGAAGGGCCCGCGAGCTGATTCAGTAACGTTGCCGTCCTGTTCACATGGTTTGCAGGGTGAAGGGGACACTCATCTGCAATATCGTAATCGCCCGCCCTGCCTTCAACGTCCACTGCGTGCTGTGTGACCACACTTCCCGAGCCAGTAACATCCCCATCGAGGGAGGGGGCCGTGCAGATGTGTGAGAGGTTATGAAACGTCATCCTGGGTCGTCAGACCTCGAACTGGGTTTTTCTTGTTTTGTTTGGTGTCTCCCAGACTCTAGGCTACACACTTAGTAGAGATCAGCTCATCGGGGTTCTGGGCTGTGGTCTCACTAGCGAATGGGCCCAGGGGGTGGGGGATTCTCCAACATCCTGTGTCACCCCAAATCTCCCGGTAATTTCTATGTAAGGACCATTAAATACATTTAAAAAGTACTCCCCCGAGAATGTTCATTTGTATGAATTGCTGGTGCTTTACTGTGAAATGCATTTATTTCCCCACCATTCACCAATGGACCCCTATGCTGCCCTCCAGCTGTTGTCTGGAAACAGAGTGACCCTCCTGAGGGGTGGGGAGTTTGCACCCCGTTCTCGGCCTGCTTGCGTGCAGGTTATGGGCACAGGCCCTGCAGATTTGATTTCTCACTGATGCCCCAATACATAGGCACACCCATGCGTAAATACTACATAGTGCACATTAAAGGTAACCATACACACACGTATACATGTGGATGTGTGGATTTATTTATTATCAAAGAGACAGACTTTGTTGTTCTCAATGCCTGTGGGGTAACAAGGTGAAAATGTGGATATACGTTCTGCATGTGCTTACAAATTATAACACAGATGATGAGTATGTATGTAGCACTTTTTGCCCCAAGAGAGCCACAGTTTCTATATTTTGCCCCGATTTTTTTCACTCATGGATTTGTGGTCAGCAGATACAGAATCCCCCTGGAAGTTTCCACGGTAACGCCCTTTATCCAGTGACTGCCTTGCTGGTGAGGTTTTCCCCTGTTCCACTGAGAGAGTGCATGTGACATTAAGCACTCAGGCATCGGAGGTAGGGTTTGATGGACAGGGCCCCCTGCTCCCGACCGGCCCCAGGCCCACCCAACCCTCTCCTCATAATGTCAGAGCCAGAGATTCTTGTACTTTCTTATAAGACTTTAACTTAAGTAGGCTCCTGCCTAATGCGATGTCAACTTCGGTCGATATATATTGACCCCCGTCTGTGTGGGATGATGAGCTTTGAGCTCCTGGAGGGTCCTGGCATCTCCTCCATCCTGCTTCCTACAGGTGCTCGTGCTGGTCCCAGGGCTGAGTGCACGTGCATGGAGTCTGCGGCAGGTGCATCGCTCTGGACACCGGGCAGTCCTCTCGCCCCGGCCGGCCGGCTGGTCTGTACGGTAAAACACGGACATGCGGTATCTTCAATATGATTTTTAAAAATTCCTTACATCATTTATTTATAATATAATAGTAATCAGGGAAAAGATAAAGAAATATATTAATAACATTAAGTAATATCTCATTACTTATTCCTTTAGACCTTACCTTACTCAATTTTTTACCTCTCTCTGCCCATGTGTTTCTCACAACCTTCCTGTGTCAACACAGAAGGGTCATTTCATTTCCCCGAAGACTGTGATGTTTGGATGAGCCACAGTTTTTGCTGCCACTTACTGACTGATGTGCTTTTGGCTTTTTTCGTGGTCAGTGTAAAAAACACTTCTGTAAACATCCTCGTTTGTTTATCCAAATACTTAATGTTTTATTTCTTTTGAGTAACATTTAACAAATTCGGAATGAAATTAAGGTTGGTGATGATTTCTGGATGATCTTTTTCCAAAACACAAATTGTAATAATTCACATTCCCAGAAACCATTAGGACTTGCTTCAGTGTTTGCTAAATGGACCCATTAAAATTGCTACCTTGTTGCTATTTCATTTTGCTTTTCCTGAATACTAATGAGCATCAGCACATTTTATAAATTTTTTAGGCTTTTGCATTTATTTTTCTGCAAGCAACTATTACATATTCTTTGCCCAATTCTTAAAAAAAATCTTCAGTAGACAGAGGCTCTTTAATAGGGAAGGTAAATTTTGTCTTGCATATGTGTCCTAAATATTTTTCTGGGCTTTCAATTTGATTTGATTTTGTTTCCATGTGGGATAAATTTACAAACACTTTCTGTACCTAAATATACCTGTCCTTTCTTCCGTGATTTTGGAGTTTTATAATTACACGTACAATAAACCTTTATAAACATTTATGTACCTAAATATTTTTCTCATTTTGGCTTTTTCTGCCTAAGAAATACCTCTTAAGATGCAATGTACCCTGCAAATTCCTCCAGAAATTATTTTTATTTATGCCTTATGCCCCGATACTATCTCTTTACAGAAGGGTTGTCACTCCTTCCAAATCTGCTAGATAACTGTTTCTAAGGGAATTGAAAAGGCATATTGCCAGAGGTAAGCTTTGTATGTATGTGTAGATCTGGTTCTAAATTTTATTCAGGTCTGAAAATCCTTTTCTTTTTCTTTTTTACTTTCCTGTGTTAATACCAAGCCATTTGAAGTCCACAGCTTTACAAAAATATTTAAAATCTTATTGGTTTCAGCATCATCAGACATCATTTTATAACATTTTCTGGGATATGCTTCCACATGAATTCTTTGATTTAAAATTTAAATCATTTTGTAAAGTTCCAAAACTTATCTATCATCATTCTGCTTAAAAGGCATTAAATTCATTTATTAACCAGGGAAGTATTGAATTTCTATGACATAAAATTTTCTCATTCAGTAAAGGTCTATATTTATCCCTTTTTTTTCAGGTTATTCATATCTATTGTTAAAAGGTTTACTAGTTTTCTTGGTATAATTTGTCCCTTTCTTGTGAAATCAGTTTCTAGGTATTAGGGGTTTTTTTTTTTGGTCTAATTTTTATTATTTCCATATTCTGTTTTTAATAATATATTGGTAGTATAGACAGTGTGTGTAATGATGTATAATAATGCACATTTCGTGTATTACACACCTGGTCCATCTCTTATCAATAAAACAGATTTAAATATATATATATAAGATAAAAGATAAAAACATATATAAATATATATTTAGCAGAGGCTGTAGGCTATCTTAGGTACATATTCAAATCACCCTCAAAAAGAGGTGATTATTTTAATTATTTAAAAGTATTTATAAAGATTAAAAATATAATATTTCAAATGCTTATATTTGGAGCCAGGGTCCACCCTGTTAGTTCAGATGAAAGAAGGAACGGTAGCTCCTACCATCTGCGATAACCGCTGGGCAGCTGAGGAGCATGCCACACGCAGACCCAGGCCCACGAGGTGGGATGCAGGATGCATGCTCCCCATTCACGGGCTCCTGGAGGGGTGTGAGCCCACCACCTGTGTGCATGCAAGCCGCTGACCAGCACTGCCCGAAATGCCCCTCCCGAGATGCCCTGCCAGATCTTTGGCAGTTACCCATCTCCCGAGATGCCCCGGGAGATCTCCAGCAGTAAATATAAGGGTTTTCAGATCCCAGGCCCCCGAGATGGAAAAGACGCTGTGGGGCCGGATGGAGCTGCTCCAGGAGCAGCATCTGCCAACAGGGCCTCATGGGCTTGCAGTCAGCAGTGCCCACCTTTTCAGGAGACCCCTGCCCGCAACTCGCCAGTCATCGGGAGGTGGGGGCGCGGTGCCAGGACCCCCAGCCCCTTCACTTCAGAAGCTCCAGTTCCAACTTTTCTGGGCTTGCTGCCCGGCGGGCGGGGACTCTCCCTTGGCGTGGTTGCACGGCGATTAGAAGCGTCTAATGCTGTTGGGCACATCTCTGAATAGAATCAAACAACAGTTGGTAGACACTTGTTCTGACCTCCCTCTTCCAGAGCCTAAGCCCAGCGTGGTAGCATCTTTTTTTGTGGCCGCTCGCTGTTGGCTCCCACAGGTGCTGGGAGGTGGGCAGCCGCTGCCTGTCAGATCACCTAACTGTGGCTAATGAATGTCTGAGCCGCGCCGCTGAGCGGCTGATGCATGAATGTTTCCCCCTCTCTAGGAGTGGTGCGTGCAGGAGATGGGTTTCATTCCTGTGTCCTAAAGCACGCAGCGAGGACCCGAGGGGCGCTGCTCTCCGGAAGGAGCTCAGGTCCACAAACGTGCAGGAGACTTCCGTGTGCTCGGGTGGGTGAGTGTCCCAGCAGCATGAGGTCGGGGTGCAGGAGATGCACAGGCCGGTTGAGGGGGGACCCCGGGGGTGGGTATCCAACGCCCCAGGAGGGGAGGGCTTCAGAAGGAGGGGGAGCAGAGCCGAGTGCTGCCTGGGGTGACCCCTGGGAGCCCCGCCGGCCTCAGAGGCGCGGCTTTAGGAATGAGGAGGGCAAGTGGGGGCGCAGAGCTGTGGAGTGGCCCTTCTTCCCACAGGACGCATCAACCCGCAAGCAGATTCCGTCCAGGTCGGGGTCCCTCATCCCCACGCCCTGCTCCCCATGAATGACATCACATCTGCATGGTCGCCTTGCTCATGGGCCCCTGGCAGCTTCTGGTCAGTCACACTTCCGACAGTGGACTTCCTCACTTCTCCCCAAGGAGCAAACCCTAATACTGATGTGACACTCTCCAAGACACGTGTCAGGACCACCCTCCAGCTGGAGGTGAGCAGTCTATAACGTCTCACCTGGACACAGACAGGATGGTGAACCCAACTTGCTGGGACCCTCCCATGTTTCCAGCGCCCCTGCGTCACCCATGTGCCTGGCCACCGTGGGCATGGGGTTAGTGGACAGACTCAGTCACTACACACCTGCAGGGACAGAGCACAGATAATCCAGACACTGGGCCATTCCCTGGACCCACAAAGCTGGCTCGGGGCAGGGAGTGAGGCCATGGTGCTTGTGCAGATGGCTGTGGGTCCTGTGCCTGCTCATGGGCCACCTGCCAGGTCCCGGCTAGGGGCAGCCTGTTCAGGTCCTTCCACTGCTGATGTGCTGGCTGGGGGAGGTGACCTCCACCAGGAGCAAGGCTGCCTAGAGGCTCAGTCTGCCCGCCTTCCTGAGGTTTCGGGAGGGTCAGGCCTCCTTGTCTCCTGGAGAGAGCCACTGGGAAGCAAATTAAAGAATAAACACCTACATGTGAACATGTTTACATTTTTGGAAAAGGCACATTTTCTAAGAAGGTATAAAGCATCTGAGAGATCAGATCTCCGACCTCTGAGAGATTTCCTGTGGATAACGCCGATAGGCAAATGGGAAAACACCAGCATCCTCAGGAGCACAGCGAAGTGGCCGCTCCGGGTCCCCTGGAGGGACCGGCGACATCGTCTGCCAGGCTGAGGCTCGAGGACGCCTAACATGGGTCTGTCCTCTCATCTGAATCTCATTAACATCAACTTTATGTAAATATCATTTTGTAATTACTTTTTAAATATTACAAAATGAATAAGGCTTCCGAGATAATTTTTGTAATTAACATTTTGGGGAAATTGAGCAGACACAGAAATATAGAGTATGAGAAAATAAATGCTCATCTATCTTCTACCAAGAAAAAAATATTTTATAACAAATGCTTGGGATTAACTTACAAAAAATTATGTAATAAATTTTAAGTTTATCCCCATCTTTGCCGAGTTATAGGCCATGTTCTACAACTCGCTTCTGTTTGCCTTTGGTCTCTGTGTTTCTGAGTCTGTGTTGTACCTAGACAGCAGCAGTTCTTATTTCAACGATTTACGATGTTTCATTGTCTGAATACACCGCATTTTGTTCTTCAATTCTCCTTATTTATCAAATATGTAAATGCTTCGGTGGGGGATGGGGATTGTCCCGACTTCCCGCCCGCCCGAGAGGGGACGCCTACGGCTCTGTCGTGAGAAGGAAGGAGGACGTAGGGCTGGTCCCTGGTCTCGGGGACACTGGCCTCTGCCACTGAAAACAGTGGTAGCTCAAGGGATTTCACGGGAGCTGTTCCGTAGGTTGAGGGAATCCCCTTCTAGCTGCAGAGTCTGGGGGTTTTCAAGCTCGCTGGGTGAGTGACCACTGGTCCTTAACTTAAGTCAGGAGCCTGCACACCCTTCTCCAAAGAGCCGGACAGCAGACATTTAAGGCTTTCAGACCGCGTGCTGTCGAAGCGCTCGACCCCACCTTCATTCCAGCCAGACTTTATTTGTGCCACCAAAGCCTGCCTGGGCCTCGTCCGAGCTCCATGGGTCACAAATATGACTATTCTCACTTTTTCTCACCCCTTACGATATAAAAAGACATTCTCGGCTTGTGAGCCATACTTTGCTGACCCCGATTTTGATGATCATTTTTCTCTCTTTTTTAGATTTCAGTATTTCTGGTTCTTTCAAAGGTCAGCTTTCCATGTTCTTGATTTTCTCTCCCGTCACCTGTTTTCTGTTTCACTGATTTCTGTTTTTACGAGCATTGTTTCTCCTTCTGATAGTTTTGGGTTTTATTTCTGCTTTTGGCAATCTGTTAGCATGAACGCTTAGAGCCTTTCACGATTGCTGTCTGTCTGTCTCTCAGTATCTTCTAGACTCAGCCTCTGTGGACTTTTCTGAGGGATCCTACGCACACTCCCTTGGTGCTGGGCTTCTGCCATGGGGCCTTGCCGTGCTGCGTGGGGTGCGTGGTCAGCTCCGCTCTCCGTTCTCACTGTGTGGACGTTCCACACTTTGTTTACCCGCTCGCCCGCGGATGCACGACATCTGAACCGTTGAGTTTTAGACTCTGTCCTGTGTCAGCAGCATTTCCTGAGCGTGCTCCAGAAACCCCACTACCTGCTTGCTGGTCTTCACCAAAAAGTCTCTGTAATGAACATGGAGAATTTGTGCTCCCCCCCTTTTTTAGTTCGGAAAATGTTAAGCATCATCTAGTATTTGAATAACGAATTATTTATTTTGCTGTGAACTGCATGTGTGTTTTAATTTCAAGGCCGTTAGCTGGAACGGGGCGCCTCTGGGCCTGGGCCAGCAGGTGCACAGAGCCTGAGCCCCGGGCTCCTCTGAGAGGGGAGGGAGGCTGAAAGCACCCCGAGTGGGCATTTCCCCAGCATTTCTGATGCTGACCCCATGCCCTCCAGGAACGTGCAGGTCGGTGCCCTAAACTTCGCACAACTGAGAATAGCAAGAAAGCATTTTAACGTTTTATTATGAAGATTTCCACAGCCCCACAGGGCAGAGGAGGTAACATACGAACCCACAGTGGCTGGTCACCCACAGTCCTGTCTCAGCTTCTGGGGCTGCCCGGGCACCTCACCAACACCGGCATTGGAATGACCCTCCAACTCTTTCAATCTTTGCCGTTACTGATCTTTTTAAGCTTTAATTGTGAGACGATGAGTCATGAAGCCATTGTGGGAAAGATCCGAACGCCTGTGCCTGCTTCCCTGGGGAGGGGGGCGTCACAGCCATGCCCTCCTGCATCCACCTGTCCCCACACCTGTCTCTTCCTCAGCCCCTGGTGACACTGACCCATTCTCCTCTTCTATAATGTTGCATTTGAAGAACATAAATGGAATATAAATGGAATCATATAGTGGTAATGTTTTGGGGTTGGCTTTTCTTGTTCATAATTCTCTGGGGACGTGTCCGTGTGGAGGGCCCTCCCCATGTGTGGGCATCATTCAGTCCATGGAGGACCCGAGCAGAACAAAACAGCAGGGGAAGATGAATTCTCTCTGCTTGAGAATACACGCATGCACACACACACGCACGCACATGCATGCACACACACATGCACACTCTCTCACACACACCCACGCACACTCACACACAATCACACACTCACTCATACACACGCACACTCACACAACCACACACATGCACACAATCACACACATAACCACACACGCATACATAATCACACACATGCACACAATCACACACGCGCACACAATCACACACATGCACACAATCACACGCATACACAATCACACATGCACAGTCACACATATGCACACAATCACACACAATCACGCGCACACACATGCACACACATTCACACGCACACACATGCACACAATCACACGTGTACACAGTCACACACATGCACACAATCACATATGCACACACATGCACACAACCACACACATGCACACAATTACACACGCATACACAATCACACACGCACAATCACACACATGCGCATAATCACACACACAATCACATGCGCACACATGCACACACACCTGCACACAATCACACACACATACATACACACATGCACACACACATATGTAAAGACTGAAAAAATAGCTGAAATAACACCTTAACATCATTCTAGTACTTTAATATTTTAGCGCCTAGAAGAGTCATACAGTGAGCCTGGATGGCTCAGTTGATAAAGCGTCTGAGTCTTGGTTTCAGCTCTGGTCATGATCTCGCGGTTGCAGGATCAAGCCCCATGTCGGGCTCTGTGCTCTGTACGGAGTCTGCTTCGGATTCTCTCTCCCTCTCCTTTTTATTTACTCTCTCTCTCTCAAATAAATAAAATCTTAAAAAAAAGGAAAAAAGTCATACTTTCACATTGTGGTGCTATTATTCAGTGTTTCTTCCTTGGTTTCTCTGCCCCATTCTAAAATCTCCCAAAATGTTTTCTTGAGCCAAACAATCAAACATGTGCCTTCTTCAATTTCTTTTTCGTTTACAGTGGGTGAATTTTCCCTTCTGCTTTTGTTAATTTCAATGACTTTCTCTAACATACTGTAAAATTTAATGCATTTTATCATTACTGTACTTAATCCTGGATGAAGGTAACTTAAAAAAAACAGAAAGAAAAGAGAGGGAGGGAGGAAGGAAGGAAGAAAGGGGAAAAAGATATGAAAAAAGAGAGAGGAAAAAAATTGAACTTTTACATTTCAAAGAATTTATAACAAGATGTGTTTTTTATTCTTTCCGATATCCAAATCACTGCTTGTGGGACTAAAGGCCACAGCACATGGGGCGTTCTTACAGCCCTGGAGACTTCTTTTTCCCGGAGGGCACAAGGGTGCAGCCATGAACCATCACGGCCACACCAGCCACCTGTCCATGGTGAAAGTTGGAGGTCGCACAGATGCAGGGCACGCCTCCACCCTTCTTGATTTGTTTGCTCCGGGTGAGTGTCAGTAACAAGATTTAACCCAGTCAAGCCTGCGTCTTTCCTTGTGTCTGATGGACAGGCGCCCGACTCTGTTACCCGCTCATGTACTCATTTACTGTTGGAGGAACAATGAGGCTGTGTGCTCTGCTGAAAATCTGAGCATAGGAACAGAAATCAGCAGAGAAGCTTCCCTCGGTCGATGGCCCATTGCATGTTTAATTATAGGGCAAATGCACCAAGAAACTTTGCTTCTAGACTTTTCTTCCAGGTTTACAGCCATTATACATGGCTCCCTGCCAATTTTAAAGGCATCATAATATTTCTCAAGGTAAAAATATTATGTATTAAAATATCAAATTCTCTTTAATGCAGCAAAATTGCCATCATATACATTTCAATGGAAAATGAAGTGTTATAATGATGTATGCCAAGAGTGATAAAGCCATCTCCTATGTAATGCCATGAAGTGCCATTATGCTGTCCCATGAAATAAATAGGTACTATTCTAAGTAACCTTCAAAACAATCTAGTTTTAAGTAAATACACTTAGTAGTAAGTGGCAATACATTGTAGAATATAATTAGTGAGGGACATCAATTTATCAGTCAAATGTCTATGACAATATATAATTTTCCAGCAATACTTTTTCAACTATGGAGCAGTGCTTACAAAAAGGATGTGTAATAACAAATTCCTGAATGGAGTAAATATTCTTCGGGAAGACTGAAATCTGAGAAAATCACACCCTAAAGTAACATAAGGAACAGGACATTTTATGGGTCATGTGGTGGCTCCTTCATAGTTTTCAGTGAAGACCGTGGAAGGATTGAGCTCACACCCCCGGGGACACCCAGGCTCCCATGCGGAGAGTCCCTGCACCCTTGCTTATGGAGGTTCACGGGTGGCCTCCAGTGGCCCGAGGGTCTCCTTACAGTCCCCTGCTTTCAAAGCCCCTCACGTCGTGTGTGTATTCAGTGGGCACCTGTTTCTTGCATCCACCAGATCTCCCGGTTCCCTGGGCTTGGTCTCTGCATCCCCACCACCGGAGTCACAGTTCCCCTGGGGAGAAATGACACATCACAACTCCAGCTTGCTTGACATATCCCTTCACGAATTATTTTCCCAGCTAAGGAACCATGGTTTATGCTTATTGGAAATCGCCAACGTCACGGCTCACGGACTCCTGCATTTCAGAGCGAGGCATTGTTTTGTTTACGTAGATGTGGATTTTCCAAGTGTTTCAGTGAATAAGTCTTGCACTTCTCTTGTTAAGTTCATTCCTAAGTACTTTATTTTTGGTGCTATTTTAAATGGAATTGCTTTCTTAATTTCATTTTTGGAATTTTTGTTAGTGCATAGAACCATGTAATTGACTTTGTATATTCTTCACATATCCTGCAACATTACTGAAGTCAGTTGTTCACTATGACTGTGTGTGTGTGTGTGTGTGTGTGTGTGTGTGTGTGTGTAAGAGTGTTTGGTATACACGTCATCTACACACAGACACAGCTTCATCTCTTCCCTGGGACCAGATGCCCTGTCTCCTCTCTCACCTCTTCTCCTCGCCAGAACCTCCGCCACAATGTTGCACACAAGTTGCAAGGTGAACGTTGTTCCTGATCTCGGAGGAGAGCATTTGGCCTTTCGGATTGACATGGGATGTTAGCTGTGGCCTTTGACGAGTTGAAGAAGTCGTGTCTGTATTTCTTTCGTTCAGTGTTTTATTCACGAAAAGGTATTGGATTTTGTCACGTGTATTTTCTGCATCTATTGAGATTATCACGTTTTTTTCTCTTTATTCTTTTAATATGGTATATTGCTTTATTTCCCTTTTTCCTTTATTTAATATGGTGTATTGCTTTATTTCCTTTCCTTTTTATGTTATGCTAACCTGTAAGTTCTCTTTAGAGGTTGTCTTTGACAAAATAAAGGATTTCTTTTTATTCTTAGTTTGCTAAGAGATGTTACCATGGGTGGTTATTAAATTTCATGAAATGTTTTCTTGGGAATGTTTAGGCTTCTTCTTTCTTACTCAGTCAATGGAACTGATGTGTGAATATCGAGCTGGCCTGGCCTCCTAGGATAAACCCGTCTATCTCATGACATAAAATCCCTCTGATTCACGTTACCTATTCTTTCTTCAATGTTTTTACATCTCATAAAATCCTTGAGAGAAGCTGGTATGAAGGATATGCTGGTGCCCTGGAGTAAGTTGGGCAGGATTCCCAATTCTTTATTCTCCCTGTAGGTTTGTACATGTTTGCAAGTTATTCGTTCCTTACCTCTTTGGTATAATTTACCTCTGACGCCATCTGCACCTGGAGTTGTAGACAATACTTCCTAAAGAAAATAATTTCAGGGGCACATGGATTGCTCAGTCAGTTAAGCGACTGCCTTCGGCTCGCGTCATGATCCCGGAGTCCTGGGATCGAGCCCTGCATCGGGCTCCCTGCTCAGCGGGGAGCCTGCTTCTCCCTCTGACCCTCTCCCCTCTCATGCTGTTTCTCTCTCTCTCTCAAATAAATAAATGAACTATTAAAAAAAAGAAAATACTTTTAAAAACATACCTAACCTTTCACAATAAGAAATAATAGTTTTGTTCTTTGAACATAATAGAATTCTGAGGAAGTTCTCTGTATATTTTAAACAAAATTAAAAAAAGTTGAGACGAGGGCGCCTGGGTGGCTCAGTTGGTTAAGCGACTGCCTTCGGCTCAGGTCATGATCCTGGAGTCCTGGGATCGAGTCCCACATTGGGCTCCCTGCTCAGCGGGGAGTCTGCTTCTCCCTCTGACCCTCCTCCCTCTCATGCTCTCTATCATTCTCTTTCTCTCAATAAATAAATAAAAATCTTTAAAAAAATTGAGATGAGATCTGCTTTAAGGATAGGTTGACTCTTGTTTTTAAGGGAAGGGAAGTGCAGTTTTCCTTCAGCCTTCATCCCTGGTCGACTCTTCCCTGTAGCATAAACTCAAATAATTTTCGGTGAGTGTGAGACCCACAGGAATCTGGGCTGGTGGCTGCACCCTGGATCAAGCAGCAGTCCCGTGTGTGCGAGCTTACTTAGGGAGACAAACAGCTGCTGTTAAGGAAACTGGGGCCTGGCCTGCACCCCTGGAAGCCAGGGCACCCAGAGCTGACGTGTAACAGCTCTACCTGTCCCTGTGGTCGTGCATCTGGAATGTGGCACCCTGGGCATATCAGGTGCAGGGTTCCTGGGGCTCTGTGGCCCTGAACCTGGGCAGCACCCTCCTATGCAAGCTGTTGGCATGTTTTCCATGTCCTTTCTCAAAGCCGGGTGAACGTCCGTTGCACGTCCCAAATCTGACCGTCCAAGACCATCCCCGATGGGAGGGAAGAGCAGGTCTGCCGGTGTTGGCAGAAGAAAAGCATATTCAACACCTGACTCACAGTGGAGATGTAAAGGAGGTGGGGGGGGCTCTGATGGGATTTGGGTTCAGACAAGACCTGCCCTTGTTGAAGATACTCAATCCCAGCTTCGTGGGACCCAGCGCTGTGGTGCACCCCATGTTGCCTAATCCCATACACCTCACGAGGCATCAAAGCACCACGTGTGGCTCCTGGCAGCTGGACCAGCATGGGCGGAGGCCCGGGGGCCTTGGGGTCTGGACTGGGGTGTCGAGCTGCCCAATGTGGCTATTCCTGGGCCACCACACCAGGATCGCCTGTCCCCCCAGCAGAAGGCTGGGTGTATTTGGCGATCTGAGGAATGAGGGTGAGGTGATACTTTAGCCCACCACACTGTCCCAAGGTGGTGGAGAGGCCAGCACGCTGGGGAGGTGTCCTGACCTGGGGTCTCCCCAGCCACAGCCATGGCAGGCCCCCTTGGTTTGTGTGCTCTTGTCCATTGCCTTCGTGTGCTTGGCCACAGGGCCAAGCACACGGCAGCCACATCCCTAGTATGCTCCCTGTGGGCCTGGTCAGAGGCGGGCATTTGGGGGTTCACACTGGCCACTTCACGGGCACAGATGCTGAGGCACTTCTCTGTGAGGTCAGGTGAGATCTTCCCCCTTGGTTTTCCCAGATGGTCACTCTCAGCCTGGCCTGTTACCTGCATGGTCAGGGTCCCCTCAGGGGCCCGTCCACTGGCTGCTGGGAAATGTGCCACGCAGCCCCTGCTGTGTGGGGCCCAGGCTTGCATCCTCGGCGGGATTCTCAGCCCCACCCTCTCCCAGGGGACAGACTGGGGAGAAGCAGAGGTGGATGTGCAGGGAGGAGCAGGGAGGGACGCTGCCCCCCACTTGGGCCATGGGTGGACACCCCCTCTAGGAGGACTAGCTCACCAGACCGGGAAGACCTGGAATGAATGCACACTTGGCCCATCTGCATTTTTGCTTCTAGCTCTTCCTTCTGGGTTCTCCCAGTCTGCATATTCATCAGCTCTTGCTTGCAAATCACACCCCTAATTGAACAGCATCCCACATGCAGATGCGTGGTTGGAATGTGCAGCAGCCCTCGGCCTGAATGGCTGCACCCCAAACTCTGTAGTCACAGAGACTCCCCTTGCTTGTCTGAAAGTCCCACGGAGATGGCTTTAAATCACGGAATTAGAAATGACCTCAAAGCAATGAATGGTTCCTCAAAACCAGATCTTCTTAGATCAGAAGTTGTTTAATATAAAGCGCATGTGCCTTTTAGAAAGAGTTCTCTTTCTTTGATGAATGTTGGTCTTTAAAATTAATGGTGAGTAGAGAAATTTGCATAAAATTGTGCTCTCCATCAGGAGGCAAGTGGAGTAACCTGATGGCATTTATGAAAGAGGAGAGCAGAGGGATTTACTGGAGTTGATTAGTGAAGGCAGCTGGAACTGAGAGAGGTTGCAAGCCCAGCTTCCCCTGCTCAGAGCGCCGGGTTCCAGCAGAACCGGGTCACGGGTCGATGAGTGCAAATGGGGGAGCAGGTTGGGTTTGCTGGATGTCCACTCTGGGAGAGCGAGGGCTTCATTTCAGGGACGTCTAAGGAAATCTGATTAAACAGTCTCCCGAGAACCTCCGTGGGGAAAGAAAACCCAGCTCTGCTGTGATCTGTTGCGTTCCCCGAAGCCCTGAAGTCTCGTGTGTATCTAACTCCATGCGTGGCGTGTGGCCAGGAGATGCGTGTCTGCAGGTCTGCTGTGTGGGACCTGGGCATCGCTCTCCCTGCCGCATCCCCACCCTGATGGGGACCTGCGAGCTTGCACGCAATCACCCGAGCGCTCTGCCCCCTTGTCGTTCATGCTCGTGCTTCTTGGCCTCCTGTTCTCTCTCTCCCTGTCGGAAGTCGGAGGGCGGGTGTCAGCCGCGAGGGCGCTCAAGGCCACCCTCACTTCCAGACCAGCTCCAGCTCCGAGAACCACAAAGTTAGCATTTTCTTTTAATGGGTGTGTAAATATTGCTTCTCGGCTTATATCTTAGCGACAGGATTTTATATCCAGCCGCACAGTGGAAAGGCGGCCAGGCCTCCGCTAGAATCTCAGAAGCAGATAAACTCCTGTGTCTTTGGAAGAGATGCAGCTGCATTGTTGACTCCAGTCAGGGGTTGAGGCAGGCACAGAGGCCATGGGAGCCACGGCAGTGGGGCTGGGGGGCTCTGACACCCATACCAGCCCTGGGGTGCGGGGGTCACTTCAGGGGTCCTGCCCTGTGGGGCAGCGCCATCCACCCCAAGCCCCTCCTGGAGCCTCTGCCTCCAGCCACGTCCCTTTCTCTATGTGCGGATGCCTTCGCCCTCAGCTTGAATACCTGGGGCGGTTGCTGACCCCGCCACCCAAACCTGGCAGGACCCGCGCCCCTGTGTGTGGGGTCCTTGGGATCAGCCCTGGTGTGCTGGTCCACCCGTCTGGACCCGCAGGGACACGGTGGGGAGGGCACTGCCCCAGTCCCACATGTCCACCCCCGCCGCACCCCATAGAGAGCCATCCTGAAGGGATTAGGGTGGGTCTTTACTCTGGATGTCTTCTCTTAACATTTGTATTTTTCTTATTTTCTGTAACATTACTGCTTTTGTGCCTTCTCTGTTCTCGAGTGTCCTGTGGTAGACACGCAGGTCTCCCCACGCTGCTCTTGGTGCCAGACGACCCCCTGAGCGTGTTCTGCCACAGACACCATTTGGGAGTTTCTTTGGGGTGTCAAAGAAGGATCACGCCCGGCGGGTTACACGGGTGAGGAAGACGCTGCTCAGGATGCCCGTGGTGGGAAGAGACTGACCCTGGGAATCCAACGGTGAGAGCACCTTGAAGTGGTGGGAGGAGCCCAAGGGAAGGTCCTGACCACATTGGAGGGGGCAGGGGCAGCTGGCCGGCTGGCTAGGCATTTGGTGTTTGCCGCCAGTGCTTGCGGAGGCTAGGGACGGGAGCCAGGAACAATTGCATTTCAGAGGGATGATCCTAGGTCCTCCAGAAGGATGGTCCTCGGTTGTAGAGCGGGCAGGAGGCTCGGAGAGTGGCACAGCCTGGAGCGGCAGAGCAAACATCACAGCTGCAAGCTTTCTGAAGCCAATCTCTGACCACGGGGTCGGCTAGCTTCTGGGAGGCCAGTCCGGACGAGGGGACCATGAGGCTGTCTTGGTGGAGGTGGACACCCAGGGGCATCCTGCCCGTGATGCTCAGGAGGGCTATGCACCCCACCCCCGCAGGACCTAGGTCCCTGTCGTTTCATCAGGGCGCCAAGTCTGGGCCAGCAGATCACCCGGAGGAGGAGTGTGCAAGCCCCACATGTCTGCTGACGTGACCCTGATCCAGGCAGGGCTTGTTGGGGCTGTTGGGGTGTGGACGGGACCCTCTGTGGGGTTGTGTAAATGCAGAGCTGATTGAGGCCCCCAGCGCACCCCATGCTGCAGATCGGCCGGCCTGCTGGGGTGACAACTGGACCGACCCCGTTTGTCCCTGAGGAAGTTCACAGTCCTGCTGCTGACACCGTGTGAACTCACCTGGTGACACTGTGACCTCACCCGCTGACACCGTAACCTCACCCACTTACACTGTGTGACCTCACCTGCTGACACTGTGTGACCTCACCTGCTGACACTGTGACCTCACCCACTGACAGTATGACTTCACCCACTGACACTGTGTGAACTTACCTGCTGACACTGTGACCTCACCTGCTGACACTGTGACCTCACCACTGACACCGTGTGACCTCACCTGCGGGTCACTTTCCCCCAGCCACTGGGAGGTGCAGGACCCAAACAGCCAGCTCAGCCTGGTCACCTGGGTCTGGTCTGACTGCCCCTCAGGCTGCAGGGATGTCACCTGTCCCTGTGTGTGTGGTGGGGCCTCCCTGGCCACACATGGAGGGGGCGGAAAGCCAGGCCTGCCATCCTTCTTTCTGTCTGCCGGGGTTGCCTCGGAAAGGAGAACCACCAAGCTGATCCTTTCAGACTTGGTGGGGCCAGAACTGCTGGAACACAGCGGCAGTGCTCCTGGCCGGGAGCCAGGCCTCTGGGGCTGCTGGAGGAGCGCCGGCCTACGGGGCCGTGGCACCAAACCCACATGTCTGGGCTCGGGGCTGTTTGCCCTGGAAATTGTCACGTACCTCAGTGATTTTCAAAGCATAAGAAGAGGTGTTTGTGCCTCACTCAGACCTCACCTGTCCAGCAGGCGGCAAGGTGGGGGACCTGCTCAGGGCCCCACCTCTTCCTGCAATTCCTTGAAGTCACTCGTAAAGTTTGCTGCCTCCCTCTATCCTGGGTGTCATCTGAAGGGCTGCATTTCACTGGGCCTCTCAGAACGCATTGATAAACCCATATTTCTCTACTTAAAGAAGCAAATTTGTCCGATCCGCTTGTGTATGAGATATCTTTTTAAGATAAATTTAGTAGAAATGAAAGAACATAAATACTCTTTTTTCATTCTTCTGCTAGAAGACAAAAGGTAGCATTTCATAGTTTTCAGATAAAAGGATTTCAAACTACTTCTGCTTTAGGAGAATCTAAGTCTTCAACATATTCTGAATGAATGACATGCGTCATTTGGAAGAGATCTGTACCAGCCTCTCATACTTACAGTACACTTACTAACATAAAATCACCTAAATGGCATTTTAATCTAAAGGTATATATAGCTATTGCTTAAATAATTGCATTTATGATGAAAGTGTTATTTAGGAGAGAAATGCAGTCATTAAGTCAGATTAATCTTTCAAGGGGAAGAGAGTGAGCATGAAGTTCTGTTAGTCCCAGGGGTTTATGGCAGCAGGTGCTCCTCATCATAGACCTGCCGTTGTCTGTGGAAAAACGCAGATGATGGGCCCTCTGTGTGCATAAATCTTAGTTTTTTTTTTTTTTTTTTTTTTAAGTAGGCTCCAATGCTGGGCTCAACCTCATGGCTGTGAGGTCTGGGCTGAGATCAAGAGTCGGATGCTCCTGCGACTGAGCCACCCCGGTGCCCCCATGCGTGTCGTTTTTATGCCAACATTCTGCAAAACATCATGCTGGGGTGAGAAAGATGGAGCGCAGTACCTGATGCTGGTGGAAGGCCACTGTGATTGGTGGTGCCGGTGGGGCCCGGATCTGCAATGGGCACAAGTGTCCCCATCAGGGACGCCCGCCACACACTGGGCGCATGACAGCTCCCCCGAAGGTGGCCTCGTGACAGGGATAGACAGGTGCCAGTGAGCTGGAGGTGGGCTTCGTACCTTCCACCCCCCTCAGCCTGAGGGATGCGGCCCCAGCAGGCCAGGTGCCTCTGCCAGCCAGGGAGACACAAGGGTGAGCCTCACAAGCACCCTGACGCCTGCAGGTTACCGCTGTCGCTGTGTGAACAGTCCTGACTATTAGAAGAGCGTAGTGTCTTGTACTAAGGTCAGACTTTAGGGCTATGTATCAGGGGCTGGAAACAGAATCACAGAGGATGGAGGAAGGGCAGGGCAGGGCCAGTGACGCTGCTGGGGCCTCTGTGAGAAGTCGTTGGGCTTCCTGGATAGGATGCCTGGTCTGTGCAGACCCCACGCTCAGGTGCTGAGGTCTGCAAGGAGGGTAGGCTTCTCGGGGTGGTGTGTGGCCTCAGATGTGCCGTGCCTACCCCGAGGAAGCAGGACAATGAGGCGCCTGGCATCTCTGTCTGGGTCGGTGCCCCAGGAGGAAAGGTGGGAGTGAGCTGGCAAACCCCGTAGGTACTATTAGCTCAGACTCTAAAATAAACAGACCTCGGGCTGGTGTCCTCCTTGGATGACAGAGGTCTGTGCAGACCATCCACATCGATGTGACTCATTTCACAGAACAGTGATTTTTCAGCCTACCTCTTAACCCTCTGATGGTGCAGGACTGGGCTGGGGTTCAGGGCTGACCCCAAAGCGAGCTCGTGCACAAGCAGGAAGGGGTGTTTCTCCTCAGTACCCCCTGCCCCACCCCGTGCTCATTTTCAGGACTGTGTTTCCCTCAAAGGGACTTCAGAATCTGGCCAAAGGAATGCCTTTATTGTAAGGATTTAAGAAGCCCATAGATTGAGGGGTGAGTGAATGTGGCTTTAGCTCGGGTTGGTCTGGTGACCATCTGGGGAAGCAGCGTCCACACCTGACCGTTTCTGCCACCCTTGGCGTGGGCATGCCCGGTGGGTGTCAGTCTCCTCCAGCCTACTCTTTCTCCTGGGCACATGCTCTGGGGGTTGCTTGGAAAGCCTGGGTCAGGGGCCAGCCAAGGTTGCTCCCTGAGGTGCCCTCTGCTGTCCCTAACCCACAAAGTGGCTGCACCTGTCAACCTCAGCTCCCAGTGGCTGCACCTGCCCAAACCTGGCCTGAGCATCCTCACCACCAGGCTAGTGTCTGTCTGTCAAATGGACACTGCAGGGCGTCCTCTCTGCTCTGTTCAGTTGTCCTCACAGGGGGCTGGCCCTGCAAGGCCACCTTTGCCCAAAGGCAGGAAGAGCCAAGTTGGGCTCTGGCCCCCACGGTGGGGCTGGAGACACAGGGTGGCTGAGCTCAGCCCACCGCTGTGGAGGCCACCACTTGGGGCCCCAAGGGACGCTGGATGCCCTGGTGTAGACGCGCCTCTGCCCACACCGTCAGCTCTCCCGCTTCAGGGCAAAACACTAAGGGCCCACATTTTTAAACTGGCAAGATTAATCCTTCTCTTAAACAGAATCTGGTAGAATAGTTAGACAGAACTGGAAGGAGTGACCCTGGGGAAGCCGGGTCTGCACGGTTGAGGAAGGCAGATGCCCCAACACAGAAAACCTGTGGACGACATGATAACGCACTTTATTGTTGAAATTTTATTGTGAGATTTCATGTTTGTGGGAAGCACACAAACCATGTATGTACATTTTTGTAGAAACACCATAAAGGAAAACCCGTGTCTGCCTTGCCCAAACCCCAAGATGGGATGTAGCCAGACCCCTGAGACCTGGGCGGGGGTCTGTCTGCCGCCGGATGGGGGCGCTTTCCCAATTTTGTGATAACCACGTCTTTGCTGCATTTGCAAGTGTTCGGTTTACGCATCCCTAAGTATTTTTTGGTGGGGAGTACTTTGAACTCCGCATAACTGAAATAATAGCAGGCGTTTTTCTTGCTTCTTCTGCGAACATGCTGTTTTGAGATTCCGCCCTATTTTGGGGAGTCACTATGGACCGTGTGTTTGCATTGCCTTATGCGGCTCTCCCGCTAGAGCGTTCCGGGTCTTACTCCGGCTCTCCCGCTAGAACGTTCCAGGTCTTACTCCGGCTCTCCCGCTAGAACGTTCCGGGTCTTACTCCGGCTCTCCCGCTGGAGCGTTCCGGGGCTTACTCCGGCTCTCCCGCTAGAGCGTTCCGGGTCTTACTCCGGCTCTCCCGCTAGAGCGTTCCGGGGCTTACTCCGGCTCTCCCGCTAGAGCGTTCCGGGTCTTACTCCGGCTCTCCCGCTGGAGCGTTCCGGGGCTTACTCCGGCTCTCCCTCTAGAGCGTTCCGGGTCTTACTCCGGCTCTCCCTCTAGAGCGTTCCGGGTCTTACTCCGGCTCTCCCTCTAGAGCGTTCCGGGTCTTACTCCGACTCTCCCGCTAGAGCGTTCCGGGGCTTATCCGTCTTCCTGCTGTTACTTACCATGCGTTGCTGCCCCTCCTGCGTGGCTGCCGGGACTGCTTCCAGTGAGTCAGGCACGGGCCCCTTCACCTCACTCCTGCGTTCTCACCTTTTCCTCCAGTATTTTCAATTCTGTAGTTTTAGTTCTACATTCCCAGGTAGATTCCATTAACTCTAAAGTCTAAACCTCTTCTGAAAAATTTTTTTTGTTTCCCTTATTTTGGGGCATTCTTTTCCTGAATATGGCCTTTGTTTTGTGGAGAAAATACATCTTAGTTTTGAATGATGTGGGCTTTCCTACTTTTGTGTAATCTGCACATGTGAATCCACTCTTCCCATGAGTCTCTGAACACAGCCCGTGGCAGTGTGTGCGGTCGGGAGGCAGGCAGCTCCGTCGCCCTGCCCCTCTCTGTCCCTTACCCGGGCATGTATCCTGTGAGGCTCCGGTCGGGGGTGACTGTGGGTGGAGGTGAAGTGAACATCCGTGTGCAGACCTTGGTGTGAACATGCGTTCTTTCTCTCGGGTGAACACCGGGCATGGGCGTCGGGATCCGTGCTGAGATGACGTGGTGAGATACGGAGCGGAGGTTCATTGGGGTTGGGACAGCACTTCTGTAATGATGGTGGGCGTCCTATTACGGACAAGGATGCCGCCCACCTGTCTTCTTTGGTGAAGTGTCTTCCAATATTCTGTCCTCCACTTTTCTGAAGTGGATTTTCTTCTCTTAGTGTTCAGTTTTGAGAACTGGTCATTTATTTGACGAGAATCCTTTGTAGGACTGGGATCTGCAAAGTCGTTCTGCCCCACAATCTGCCCTCTTGTTCCCTTCACAGTGTCTTTTCTAGAGTGAACATTTTAAATTTCATTCAAATCCAGTTTGTTGATATTTTCTTTCATGGGTCCTGCTTTTGGTGGAAGAGTTCTGAGTCTCAGAGCTCTGGGAGCCTGGGAGGGCGGAGAGCGTGGCATGTCAGCTTTAGGCCTGAGATGGTGCTGAGCGGATTTGTATGGAGCACAGCCCCCTTGTCCCCTGCATTCTGACTGCACCGTGCCCCTGCCTGCCGTGTCCTCGGTCCTCTGAACGTGGCCTCCCCCTGGGCTTCGGGTGTTTTCATGTTGGGCGACCTGCTGCCTGCCCACGTGGGAAAGTCAGGAGGATGATGCCGGCAGGCCAGAGTCTTCCCGAGTGAAGTCCTTGGTTCGGTGGCTTTCTCTGGAGACTCTGCGTTCCCGCGTCAGCAGGTCGTTCCCCAGGATAGGACAGTCGTCCTGCAGAAGGGACCATCTGCCGCTTGGTAATGCTCCAGCTTCCCGCCTCACCGTTAAGTCACGCCTGTGGATGCAAAGGGGTACGTTAGCCACCAGTGCACTCGAGAATATAAACATTTTTCTAAATTTCAACAATTCCTATTCAATTTCAGTTTAATATTGCATTCAATTTAAGTAAGCACAAGATGTTTTATTTAAAATAACAGATATTTTATAATCCATTATTTATAGGAAGCATTCAATATATCCATGTTGTCAATCTTTCCAGATGTTTTCCACATAATGTTCATGTCCCTTCGAGAGATGAGGCCCAAAAACTGCAGCACAAATACCTGGAGACACGCTCCCACAGCAGTCCCTGTGGGTCAGGATGCGTGCGCAGCCCATGGACCCAGCCAGACGGTGAAGGCCCCGTGCGCATGTCTGCCACAGGAACCCACAAGTTACGAGGAGAATTTGGTTTTAAAGATGAGATATTTGCAATTTAATAACAGTATTTTAAAATTATTTTGCTATCAATAATATTTCTGTAAGTTGGGGTAAATGGAGGCCCTTAAAATAAGCATTTTATTTAAAAAATCAGGTTCTGTAACTGTAATGAAGTAGTCCGATATTTTGCTGAAAATTTTGTTGGGAACTTGCTTCTATAGGGAACATATCTTCTCTGTTAAGCATAAATATATCCATGAGCAAGATGGATGTTATACAATCTTCATTTCTCTCTGGTGACTTATTATGTAATTTTACCCACACAAATTTCCAAATGTTCCCATTTGGTGTTTTGTCAGATTTATTTTTAGGTGTTAAGGGAATAAATCCAATGTGTGACCTAGTCATTCCCCGAGGGCTAAGGACACAAATGGCCTTTCCCACCTGGTTGGAATGGGACAGATGTGCTTCCCGGGTCTGTGGACACCTGGTGACCCCCTTTCCCCGCGGGAAGTTCCCAGCTTGCCCTAAACAACCCCCACGCCCGCCCGTTACATGCTGACACTAATGAGCCTTTTGTTTTAATAACAGGCGTGGGGGCACGATTCTCTCCCTTCCTGGGGCTCAGCCAAGGCACCTGGTCCCAGAGGAATCGTTCCTACCCAGGCAGCTCTGTGTCCTCGGGGCCGCTCACCCAAAAACTGGATCTCGGCACATTTCTACTGACTGCCATGCTGCCTCCAGTCGAGACGGAAAACATCTGAAATGAACCATTCCCTTCAACCACACCAACGTGACCCAAACTGGCCATGAAGTAAAGGAAGAGACGCCCAGATCTGGGCTTGGGAGGCGCCTCGTGTCCGCCATCGGGAATCACGTCTTCCTACACGTCTGAAACACGTGCCCTGTGGTTAAATAAAAACCTTCCTTCCTATCCTCCCTTCCACACCATACACGCACACGCACATCATGCACACACTCACCCACCATGCACACACGGGTGCACACACTCATGCACACACATTCTGAGATTCGAACACACTGAAGACAGACACGAGAGCGCTTGGTTACTTGGTTGCATCCGTAAGTCTCTCATGGATTGAACTTTCCTGTGTGCCTCAGTTTACCTAGCATTGAGCACCCACGCGCAGGGGTAACTAGCAAATGCGTACAAGCTAAGTGCTGCGTTTCTTCGCTGCATCTTCTGCTCACCACACAAGCCAAAATAAAACGGTGCACTTTGTTTACTCTAGAATTTTCTGCGTATTTTTCTTCCAAATAAAAATTTAACAATCCAAAGGTTGTTTCGAAATAGTCCCGTATTTATTGTAAGGAGTGCTGTGTGCTCCAGCAGATGGGAGCAACCGGGCATGGGCGGATTGGTTGTTGGAAGGACAGGAGGTTCGGCACCCCTGGGCGGGGTCGACGTGCTCAGTGCAACCATCACATCTTTCCCAGGATGGATTTATTGCAAGTCAGTGTTCTCCTAGGTCTGGGGAGACTTTAACATATGGAAACGCACTCTTTATTTGCAATGAACCCTGATCATCCTGGGTGCCCCCTGTCGCGCACCAGTTGGCATTGTGTGGGATGCATTTTTCTTACGGCGATGCCGTTGATGGCAGTACCTCCCGCAGGGGTGAAGTGGGGACTGTTGCTCACGTGAAGGCGGACAGTCTCACACTCCATATGGTGTGTCCAGAAAGTGGTGCTGTTCTGCCCTGCTGTTCTGAGGGACACCAGTCATGTCACCTGTACCTTGGGGCTCAAGAGACCCCAGCCAGGGACAGAGCAAACTCATCATGCAAGTTTCATATTAACAGGGTTGTGTGCACACATTAACACACGTCTGTTTACTGTGCGGCAGGCTCCTTCCACAACAGTCCCACCTGCAATGCTCCCACGGCCCTTGGGGGACAAAGGCGTCGACACCTGCCAGCCGCAGTTGGCTCGCTGCACTAGCGCTATGTGCCCTGACCTTAGGGCAGCCCCGTTCAGGGGTCACCAGCTGACAATGGTGCTCGTGGGAGCAGCCGGCCAGGCGTCACTGAGGGGGAGGTCTGTACAGATGACTGAGGACGGCAGAGAGCACAGCTCTGGTGGGAGAGGACCCAGCTGGACAAAGTGGAGTGACTGAAAGGTCCTGGCTGGGTGGCGGTGGGGGCGGATGCCGGATGGCAGGCCACATGCGGGAGCAGTGGAGGTAGGGGTGGCAGGGGTGGGTGCCCATTGGGTTTGTGGTGCGAGGACGCACATGCCCTGGCCAGTGTGCCATCACCACAGCAGGCCCTTGGTTCTGGGGAGCCCCAGGCAGGAAGCTTGAAGGAACAGGTTGTGAGTGAGCAGAAGGAGTTCTGGTCCCTGAGGCCACACCATCCAGTCTTGCAGGGGAGCCAAGACAGGGGCTGCGGGGGGAGGAGCTGCAGGGACAGGGGCTGCAGGGGGAGGGGCTGCAGCGACAGGGGCTGCAGGGGGAGGGCCTGCAGGGGGAGGGCTGCAGGGAGGGCTGCAGGGGCAGGGGCTGGCTGAGGCCACGGCTGGCTCTGTTTTCCATATGTTAGTGTTTCTCTGTGACCGCATTCTAGTAACAAAGTGTCTAGACGCCTGACTCTTGGCGTTTCTCCTGGGTCTCAGTGGCCTGGGATAGAAATCTTAGTGCCTGTGGCATTCCCTCTGCCTCAGGATGGTCTTGGGCTCACAGCCCATCCCCAGGGAGGGTCAGCAGTGGGCTTGAAGACCTTCTGGTTGCTTAGGTCTTCCTGATCCCAGACGCCCATCAGGGTCTTGCTGATGGTGGGTCCTAAAAGGATTTCCCATGTTAGGTGCTCTTCCTTGCTCTGTCCCCACTGGCGCCCCTCCCGCCTGAGCCCGTGACCTGTGCTGAACTCAGGGCTCCTCCTCCCTTCACGTCTAGGTGCTCCCCTCCCCATCTAGCCTGGCTCTGGGCGCACGGCGCCCACAGGCAGATCCTGATGTCCTCCTGCCTCTGCCCCATCCCTCTTGGAAGGTTCCCCAAACCCACCAGTCAGGAAGGCTGTTGTCAGTGTCCCACATTCCTTCGATTCATCCTCAAGAGTGTGCAACCTGCTTCAACCCAACCGTGATGCAAGAAAAAGCCATTCTCAGTTCTAACCACTGTGAATATGCCAGCAAATAAAGAAATAAAAAATGTCCATTCTGCATAAAATCTAAACACTGCTGGACGACCAATGGTTCGCCGCTGGGCCCGGGAAGACGCAGGAAGCCAGGGCCCCCATGATTGGTAGGAACGTGAGCTGGAACCCACAATTCAGGATGAGTCTAGGAACTCAGGCTGACACTCGTGGCAAATGGTTTGCTCGCCATACCCGGCAGTGTGGAGCGGTGGGGGATTTTGGTGCATGAGTGTTATGAACATAGGGCCCACAGGGCCGTGGCATGCATCCGACACGGAGTGGGCAGTGCCGAGGACCTGGACCCGCCCAGGCCGCGCGTGCACCCTCACCTGGCTTGTCTGACCATCCCGTCCTTACGGCACCTGCTCTCCTCTCTCCGCGGACCCCAGCATGGTGTGTCCCCAGGCTTAGCCCTCGGGCCTCCCCTTATCTCTGCACCTCATCTGCAGCAATGGTGCTCCAGGTTCCAGCCAGGGACGCCTGACCTGCCTGAGCCCCTGTGACCCTCGCCCTCCTCCCAGTGGCAAGTGATGGCCTCTCTCAAGCTGCAGGTGTGCAGTGCCTTCCGTTCCCTCCTGCCCAAATCTGCTCCAGCCGGAGCCCTTGACCCCACTCACAGATGCATCCAGACTGGCCCGTCCAGGCCACGGCCACCTTCTGTCCCTCCGCTCCTGGGCAGACAAAGCTCTGGGACACAGTGCCCACTGCAGCCAGCCCCCTACCAGGGCCGTGAGCTCCAAACACCTCCCTGGGTGTCTGCAGTGGCCCCTACAGGCCTGCCACCCGGGGGTGCAGGCACCCCGGCCACCCCTCCCTTCCCAGGCCTCCTCCATCGCTGGCAGGACTGGTGCACCAGGCATGGCTGGGAGAGCTTCCTACCTCAGCTGTGGACTTGGATTCACAGAATCTCAGACCTTGGAAAAGCTAAAGCTGATGCCTTAGGAAACAGCCTGCCCACCGGAGTGGCCGCTTCTGTTGAGGGACATGGGTGGCTGGCCGAGCCGGCATGGGGGGCCCCAGTGGACCCGAAACATAGGGGCATCTCTGGAATACCTTGGAAAGAGTAGCTTTAGCTTTGTCTCTCGGTAGGTTTGTGTGAACACAGATTTTTCTGCAAGCCGCTGGGCGCCGTGTGATCTGTTGAAACTCCATGGAAAAATGATGTTTGGGGAGTGGTGTCTCCAAGCTATCAGTATCCAGAGTCCAGACAACTCAAAGTAGGGGTCCCCTGGAGGTGGTCCTCTGGGGCACCTAGAGCTCGGACCTCACACTGTGTGGCCTGAAATGGGTGAACCGCCCCCTGAGGGGCGCCCATGTGGGTTGGGGGCTCCCAAGACCAGGGCCTACCCCACCCACCTGCCCAGGGAGCCCCTCCATGACCTAAATTCAAATCATAGATGAAATCCACCCAGTCACGTATGTCACAAAATTAGCAAAATAGTCCAATGTGAAATAAACAGGAGAAATACAGTGAACATCATTCCTAAAAATACTACGCATTCCAGTGTGTAAAGGCTTGGGCACAGCGACCCTGGGGCCCCATGTCGGAAGCTTCCACGGCCTCCCTGACACAGGCTTCTCCCCTGGGCTCAATGAACACAGACGCTCACTAGAATAGTCTTAATGTTTTTTTAAAATAAAAATATAGGCAACGATGAGCAACAGAAAATGTATTCCATTAGGAAAGATTTATATTGCATACTATAAATCTTTGTAATTATAAAAATTATAATCTTTATTTAGCTTTTAGAGTTAAATGAATGCTTTTCTCCATATGTTCCCATTCTTGTGACTTAAGAGCTCTGACTTCCCAGGAGCACGTTCCATCTGACAGCATCTTATAAAATACATTTGTAAACTTTGCCTTAATTACTTGAATTCACCTTTAGCGTTTGGCTCCGTACCTAAAAAAGGCCATGTTCTGTGTGGAAATAAAATAATTCTCATGCCGATCATCCCTTGAAGTTGAAGATGCTTCTACAAAAGGTTGTAGTCATGTTAAGTGACTATTGCTAAGGTTGCTAGTAATTTTAGAAAATTTTTCAAGAAATATTTAAAATGTGTGCAATTTAATAGGTTATAAAATGCAGACCAGTCACGGAACAAACAGACTTTGAGGGACTCCGTGTACACATTCTGAGGGGTTTCCCATAAATGAGACGACCGTCTCTGCCTTGTACAAAATGTGCCAAAATAATTTATTTGATGTTCTGCTCTCCTAAATCGGCTGGCGTTGCCAAACTGGGCTCATCTGGTCATGCATGGATGGGTTGAACACAGAGCTCGCATCGTTCTTGTGTAGACTTCACTTTGACAAGCAATCGAGAAGTATTTTAAATTTGGTTTGATGCTTCAGAAACTGTCATTTCTAGAGTTATCTGCTTTTTGTCACAGAGTTTGAGTCACTGTCGCATCTGTGTTTGTGGGAATGATACCACTTTGTAGTCAGTTTTGCAGCCAGAGGGACTCTAACTGCAGGAGCCCAGCACAGCTGTGGGGTGAATGGCCTCAGCCCCTGTCCCCACCAGCAGGGCTAGGGGTGACCCTGCAAGCCTGCCCACTCTGGCTGTTTCTGGGCTGCACCTGGGCTGCACCTGGCATTGACAAGGAACATCCGGGTCCTTCTGTGAGGTCTGGCCCAGCACCTCCTCATGCTCACGTTTGGGTGGGTGCTGCCCCTCCCCAGGTGCCCCAAACCACCTGTCTTTGCTCTGCTGGAGCCCAGGCTGTGCGTCCCTGACCCGCACCCCTGGGGCCAGCCTGGCAGGCACCACAGGCCCACCTCTTCGTGCTCTGTCTGGCATCTAGGCCCGCTGAGTCGCCAAGAGAGGAGAGAGCTTGTCTCAATGCCCACAGCTCCTGCACCGACCCTCAGATCACAGTCTCCAAATCCATCCCTCCGTTTCCCCTTAACCTCAACCCTGGCCTGCCCTGCAGTGAGCCCCTCACCCAAATTCCAGAAGTTCTACTGTATTGTGTTTTACTGTGTTAGTGGCATTACACAAATAAGGAATCCCTGTTGCTTCTTAATGAAGTCGCTGGTAATCTGTGCAGAGTCAGCAGAGTCCTGGGCCTGTAGCTGATGTCGATGTGGCCAGGGCTCATGGCCACTTGTGAGCATGTGGATCCTGGTAACTAGACCTACCACCATGTGAGGGTCTTCCCTCAAAAGGTTGAGAGGGATTCAGAGACCCCAGAAATGAAATCTTTCTGCTACCTCACCTTTCAGGCATCCTGCAAATCCTACTGCACCTTTAAGTCAAAAAAGGTACTACTTAGAGTCAGGTAGCATCCCTGCCCAGGGCGTCTACATGGACCCGTCCCTGGGTGTCTACAAGGACCCATCCCTGGGTGTCTGCATGGACCCGTCCCTGGCGTCTGAATGGACCCACCCCGGGGTGTTTGCATGGACCCGCCCCGGGGTGTTGCATGGACCCATCCCTGGGTGTCTGCATGGACGGGTTCCAGGGTGTCTGCATGGATGGGTCCCAGGGTGTCTGCATGAACCCATCCCTGAGTGTCTGCATGGCCCCATCCCAGGGTGTCTGCATGGATGGGTCCTTGGATGTCTGCACTGACCAGTCCCAAGACATCCACATGGATGGGTCCCAGAGTGTCTGCATGGACCCGTCCCTGAGTATCTGCACGGCCCCATCCCAGGGTGTCTGCATGGATGTGTCCTTGGATGTCTGCGTGGACTGGTCCCAAGGCATCTACATGGATGGGTCCCAGGGTGTCTCATGGACCCATCCCTGGGTGTCTGCATGAACCCATTCTGAACTTCTGCATGGCTAGTAGAGCATTTGTTTTTCTGTAATTGGCATGCCATCCACAGCCAGGGGCATTATCAGGCTGATGTCTGTTCAAAGATATAGTCATTGTTGGGAAAACAGAGGGAGATAAAACAAAAAGGAAAAGAAGTTGCAGCCCAGTTTGGGTAAATCTACAGTGACCTGAGGGTGCACGTCACCACCTAGAGTTCTCTGAAGCTCCTCATGGGCTCTGTCTTTTGAAGTAAGGTGCTGGGTGCCCTGCCTCTGCTGGGCGGGTGGGTGTTGCTGGCATCTGGTTAGCCCCTGAGGCTGTGTGAACTCGGTGAGCTTCTGTGGGAAAGCCATTCATCCTCAGGCTTTGGAATCGGGCAAATCTTGGCCAGAGCCCCTCGCTGTCGATCATTCTCCATCAATTACGTGATGTTGCTCGGGTCCCCGAGTTCGTAAATGCCGCGATGCACTTCCAGTTACTACATGCTGAAGAAGAAACAGACATGGCTTTTTGTTTCCCTTGAATACCATCCAATTGTAATAAAATCTTGGGGTGGAAAAGTGCTGTTGGATGTTTTATAAACTGGTTTTTCAAAGCTCACACGATGCAATTGCTTTAGCTGCCCAAATAGCAGCGAGCACAGCACATACCTGGACCTTCCTCGTCACAGCAGGGATGGGCAGGAAGACCAGAGACGGCCTCAGGGCTCACGGGACCAGTCGTCCCCACAGGTGGATGGTACTGTTCCTTTCCTTGGACATAAAAGTCACAGAACACAGGACAAGGTGATGGCTGCCCTCCCTTATGATGAACAGGGATTTGCCATTACTGCTATTTCTATTTGTCAACAAGGAATGAACAGGTCTTTGTGATTCTCATGTCTGAAAACCCTCGTTTTAGGAAAATTGGCCTGGTCAAAATGGCTTCTATTGTGGACTTTGTTAGCACTTCTCATAAAATAACAAAAGTACTGTTTTCCGAGTAGCGTTGACAGTAATGTCCTTTGGGGGCCCGGCAAAGAGATTGTGTAATATCTCATTGGGCTGAGCCGACATGTATGCATCAGAGATTTTGCGCTTCCTCCCGTGGTGGCGGCAGGAGACGTACATGCCGGCTCATCACCAGGCGTTGTTGGAAACAGGGAGAGACACCACGGTGCGGTCTGAGCGCCTGGTTGTAAAAAGCCTGAGACCTGCTATCCGCCTCCATCGCTCTCAGACGCGAGCACGGCGTGTGAACCGCACGCAGGCAGCCCGTCACCTGAGCTATGCCACGCAGGCCACGGATGCAAGAATGAGAGAAATATTTCTACCTTCCTAGGACACAATCACTGTCCATCTAGTCCAGATGTGACATAGAGTCATGTCACCAGGCAGCGGTCAGTTGTGTGGGCACCCAGGTTCCTGTTGGGACGGAAGCAGGAACACATGCAGAAAGCTCCCGGGGGGGAGACCCGACTGTGGTGCCCACTGTGGACCATCCAGGCCCCTTCTCAGGTTAATGAAGCTCAGAAAAGAGCCCATGGATGGTTTTCATCATGAATGGGAGATGAATTTCACAAAACTTTTATTCTTCTATCAAGTTGTGCTTGTCCTTCCTCACGGAAACAGTGGTGTTTCTGTCCCGGGCTTGAGTCCTGGGTTTCTGGAAAAATGCAGTACGTGTTTCAGCTTCACGAACACCTGACCTGAAAGCCCATCTGCCTGGCAGACTGGAGACATGGTCTTCATACTGACCAGAAAGAACACTAAATTTGAAGTGAAAACAACTGCCCCATTATTTTTGTTGTTAGAGTCTGAATGTAAACAGGGTCATGGGGACATCCTGGCTGGCTGAGGCTGAAGGAGGCGGGTGTGCAGATCCACAAAGGGCTCTCCAGCCCCCGGATCAGTCTCTGTTGGTGTCACGGGGACCAGCACCACACTTAACTCCGTCTAGGAAAGAAATAGCCCAAACCGCCCTTGTGTAAAGAAACTAAGAGATTATTGTTAAATTTTTCTTTGCAGGAGGAAATGAGTTAGGGGCATTCTGTAAATACAGCGGAGTTCAAACAGAGAAGCAGAATCAGCCACGAACACACCTGGCTCAAGGGCTTGAGCACAAGGAGTGGCTCACGGGGGCCCCGCTGGGCAGCAGAGGCCACAGGGCAGGCGGCCAGGGGAGGGGCCCCCAGCCAGCTGGGGCCCCAGGGACTGGTAGAAAGACGTTTGTTGCCCCAAGGTGGGCGGGAGCGAAGTTTCTGGAAGTAAGGCTGCAAAAGGTTAAGCTGACCCCATCCTGGTAATTTCCCTTTGGAGAACGTGAAGTGAACCCATTAGGGACTTGGTTCAGCTGGTGTTGGAGCCACCCCTGGAGCAGGTGTGCGTGCTGTGGTAGCCGCACCCCTCTGCCCTCCGCCCACATCTGCCCTGGGGCCACTCTCACCCCCAGTGAGCGGGCACCATGGGGACACTGGGGGAGTCCTGGTCTCTCCTTTGCGGGGTCTGACCTCCCCCTCCTCTGGCTCACTCTGCTTCTCTCCCACGGTGGCTTCCCTGCCCCCACTTACAGTCTGACCCCATTTCGGTGCTTGCTCCTTGGAGACTCAGACTGACCAGCGTGGTCTGGGAGTGGTCAGTGAGACTCAGGCAGACCCATCTACTCGCTGACTGCTGGTGGAGGGTCTGGTGGGCACAGGTGTCACCAGAGGTGACCACCCAGCACTGTGCAGGGGTGGGGCCGGCCTGCAGATGCCGTGGCTCTGTATACAGGTGATTTGGGCAGTGGAATGCCTGGGCTGTCCTGGCAGATGACGAAGGAGGGGGTCGGAGGCCAGGGGACAATGCAGAGCCAGAAGTCCCCCCAGAGGCCCCTGCTCCATGAGGAGCACACTCTCTGAGGCCAGCAGGACCCTAACATCTCTTGGGGAACCAGGCTGCGTTTTCTGCCCCCCCAGGAAGGCCCCAGAAGAGCTGAGGGCCAAGCTGGACTCCTAACATCCACAGGTCTGGTGGCCCAGGAGTAAGGGAGGAGGCACAGTCCCTCCAGGGACGGGTGGGACCCGGGCATAGCCTGGGGCTTGGCCCTCAGGGAGCCTGCTGTCCGCAGGGGGATGGGCAGTGACAGGGTGCCACTTCCCTAGGGGCCCCCTTGCTGCACAGGAGAGCCGGACCCCTCGCCCCGGGGCCAGGGGACACATGCAGCCCAGCCAATGCTCCATGAACTCTGTCCCCCAGTGAAGCACTGGAGGGAGGTGACCGCTGACCAGTGGGGTGACCCCTGCTCTGGTCCCTGCCTCTGAAACTACTATCCTGGCCAAGCTAGCATGTGAGACCGTCTTGTGTCTCAGCAGCGGGTGTCTGGCTAAATGCCCAAAGGATGGGGTGGTCCCTACACCCTGTTTAGTTCTCCAGGCCGACCCCTGCCAACACGCGGGACCACGGCCGACATAACCAGGCAGATGCCCCGTGTGGGCCGCTGCTCAAGCGCATTGATCTGGGCACGGGTGGGGGTGTGCCGTCCGGTGGGACAGGCAGAAGCACAGTGTGGCCGCTGGCTGGCTGACTGGGCAGATGCCTTTGTTTCTACTGCAGTCACGACAGGGTCACCCAGTTAGAGCTGTCTCCTCTCCTGCCACGGAGACGCGGACCAGTCAGAGGGCCCGCCAATGGCACAGGCCACCACGCCGTGCTCATCACGCCCACCGGACAGGACGAGCCCACGTGCCCCTGGGGCGGACAGGAACCCCACCCCAGCCAGGACCTGTCACCACAGTGAGACCAGGAGCAGGGGGGGCGACCCTCCAGAGTGGAAGGCCACTGGCCACCCCCGTGTGTCCCCCCAAGCCTGGCAGCCCATCATGTTTTGGAGACGCACAGCATTCCACACCCAGGAAGGCTGCTGTAGCCACGTGCTGGGGGTGTGGACGGCCACGGGCTTGGGGAGGGCTCAGTGCAGGGCCACACATGCCCCCGACACCGTATCACAGACCCCAAGGTGTTGGATGCGTCGGGCGGGAAACCACAGCCCGGAGCTCGCGATAGACCCAGGGGGCAGTTCTTGGCAGGACCTGGATGCTGGTGCAAGGCCACCTCTGCGTCAGAGAGCTGGTGCTTCCTGTGAAGCCCCCGGGGAGACACAGTCCCTGTGGAGGTCCATCCCTCCGTCCCTTGGAGGAGCAACCCCATAGGATGCTGGCCCGGTCCCCGCGAGGCTCATGCACCTTCGGGAGCCGCTCTGACAAGTGGGCTCAGTGGAGGGGTGGGGGCTCCAGTGGGCAACCCCCCCCATCACCCATGCTGACCCAACATGTCAGCAAGGAGAAGCAAGAATAAAAACACAGGGGATGTGGAGGCAGAAGGTTCTGCGGGAAGCAGGCTGGGCCATGGGTCCTCATGAGTCCTGGGTGGCAGAGGGAGGACTGGGTGGTGTGGGGTGGCGAAGGGCAGGCTGACCCCGAGAGGGCCCGGGGCCCGGAGGGTGTGGGCGGATTCCACTTTGTCCCGTTGATGCCTGGGGCCACTTGGCTGTGTTGTCCTGAGTTCAGAGCAGCTTCGGGCCGGGCACAGGGAAGGGAGGAGACAACCGGGGTCGTGGGGTGCCCCGGGGCTTTCTGGAGGCCAGGCCCTCCCCCGACCCCCTGGGTGCACGGGCCTGTCCGCCCGTCTGCTTGGGGCTCACACGCTGGGCACTGGTGTGCAGACGCCAGGGCCGTGCAGGTGGGCGCATCAGCGGAGCCACGCTCCCCACCTGACAGGAGCCCGTCCTGTGTGCGTGGGGACCGTACGCTGTGCTTTTCACTCCCCGCAGCACGGAGATGGGCAGGGGCCCAAGGTTTCACACGAGGAAGCACAGGTTTTAAAAATCGGGAAATGTTAGGCAGGGGACTTTTAGTTAAACATGAAACGCTCGGATTTTAACATCCATTCATTCCTTAAACCCACCAAACTGACAGCAACCAAGTTAGAAAAACCCCAAAGATAAAACAAAACAAAATTACAAGACCCAAGCAAATGGGAAGGACCAAGCGTGTGAGACATGGGTGGGCTGCTGGGACCCAGGGGATTCTTCCAGCCAAGCCAGTGGAGAGGCAGATAGAACCTGCGATGGGGGAACGTTCCAGAATCAGAGCCCTGGTGCGGGCAGGCTGGGGGTGGGCCTCAGTGCCGCGCAGAGAGACAGACAGACAGCTGCGGGCGGGAGAGGCTGAACTGGTAGTGCGCCCACGGAAACCCTGTGGCGGGACGAAGACCCTTCCCACAGGACGGGGGTGTCCGGGCCCCCCCAGCTGGCTGCCACAGTGCTCACAGGGGAGGCCCATGGCCCCTTCCGTGAGGGACCTAAATTCCCCAGAAAACACAGACATCCACGCCCCCAGGGAAGGACCATCTTCCTGCCAAACCGCACACTGATCGTGTCAGCTGAGAACCTATCGCTTGTATGTCAGGTGTTCAAGCTGGGCATCCAGCACTGACACGATTCTTTCTCAGTGAGGCCGGCCGCCAACGGAAGCTCCACTTTAATGACCCAAAATTCCAAATGCCCGTAGGTCCAGAAGACCGGCAGCTTTCAAGGTCTCCCCTTCTGCTCTTTACCCTTCATTGTTACATGTGTGGGCTCACACATTCCTCACACGCACGTGCTCACACATTCCTCACATGTGCTCACATTCCTCACATGCATGTGCTCACATATTCCTCATGTGTGTGCTCACGTTCTCACATGCATGGTGCACACGTTGCTCACACGTGTGTGCTCACACATTACTTACATGTGTGCTCACACATTCCTCACACGTGTGTGCTCACACATTATGCACACCTGTACTCACATTCTCACACCATGTGTTCATGCATTCCTCACACACATGTGCTCACATGTGTTCACATTCTCACACGTGTGTGCTCACACATCACATGCATGTTCGTGTGCTAATAGGACAGACCCTGCCCTTCTTTCTTGCTTATATTCTCCATTATCCAGTGGGAAAGCAGGAAACAGGGATGTGTTTAAGGCATGTGGGGACATGCGCTGATCCATGACAGGCTGGCAGTGACATACAACCCGTTCTGATTCCCGCTGGAAGCAGGAGTGGCTAAGGGGAGCTCGGGCTTCTCTAATGAGCTAATTATTACACTTCATTTTACTTTGCAAAGAGAAATGGGTGAGCATTCTTGCCTTGTAACTTTTGTGGGTGCACTAACGTGTCCCAGGACCGACAGCCACCCTGGCAAGCGCTAAGGAGGAGACGTACTTGACGGACAGCAGCTGTGTTGTGCGCGTGACCCGAGCGAGCGGCAGCGTGGGACTCAAGCATCGAGGAGCGCTGATTACTTGCACCTGCCGCACCCAGGGAGGCCTTCCCTCATCCTCACGCTTCCCCTGTGAGCCGTTCCCAGTGAGAACCTAGCACGGTGTCGGCAGCATTCATTTGCAAAGAACAGCAATGCTGGGCCCTGCATGAAGTGTGGGAAGCACACACCTACACTGTTTCTACTGTTACAAAGCTCTTATTTCACAATTATAAAACGTCATATGAATTCCTTTAAAATAAAAATGTATTCCTCGCTTTATTTCCAAAGTCCCATTCTATCAACAAACAAGAAGGCAGAGTTTATAAACTGAGGACGGACAGCGAAGACACACAACGTAGGCTTGTGCTTTTGTGGGAGGTGGGCTGTGGTGGGCGTGCGGCCCCCTCTGTCCACTGAGACACCAGGTGCTCAGTGAGCCCCCCTCATTTGTAAATGTGGCCAAGGCACCACGGTCTGTGCTCAGCTCTGCGTGATCAGACTCAGCATCTCTCTGGTCCTCCCTGTCCATCTCATGGGGGGAAATGTGTGCCCACTCACCAACACTTGCCCTTCCTCAGCTACCGAGTGAATTGAGAACCTTGGAATTATAGAAAAAACACCAACAGGGTCACATAGGGAAGGGTGAGGGTTTTCAGCAGAGGAAGTAAGGTCCGGCTACCGTGGAGGAGGAGACAGGAAGCAGATGTGAGGTGGACCGGAGAAGCCAGGCACTGCCCCCTTTCTCTGGTGTGGGCATGCTTGGGGACCCGGGCCGTGGTGAGTGGGGAGCACAGGACCTACCTGGAGGCTCCTGGCCACCTTTCCTCTCTCAGGGCTCCGAAAGTAACTCCCAGCCAGTTTCCCTGGAATAGTCTGCCCTCTGTTCTTTCCTGGGCTGCACCCTAAGATGGTCCCGTTGGTTCTGGGAACTCTAAGAAATGGATGTCCACATCCTGGAAGTGAGGCTAGAACGGTGGATTTCAGGGTTATTCTGGTTGTCCAGGTCAGAGTGTGGTTCCAGCCCACAGTCCAACATGCCTAGGCCATCGCGACCCGTAGGCACAGCACACAGGAATTTGTGCCCGACATTTTAGGAAGGAAATTTGATACACAGATGGGTTTGCTTTCTAACATGTGAGGAAGAGTCTCCATGGCTGAGTCTCAGGACGGCGAGGAGAGTCGGTGAGACCATCAGGGGAATAAGCCAGGCTAACAAGCATCAAACCAACAGCAGGATTTTACCACCACAAAGAAAACTAACATGATCACCCAAGGGTTTAGGGAAATAAATTTACTATAATTCACCATTTAGGTATTGCAGATGCAATTAAAAATACATTTCAACAGTAAGAATTTGTGGTTCTTTCTGCTCTTCCATTTTAACTTAAAAAAAAGTCTATGAGATCGTCTGAGTCAGGGCGCTGCCAGGTGTGGGCCTCTGGGGACACGTGCGGTTGGCTCTGGCAGACGGCAGCTAGGGCCAGGTGTGTCCACATTCACCGTGCGCATCCCAACAGGAGAACACAAATGAGAGTCTCTCTAGGGAACGGTGCTTTGCGCCAACCAGACCAGCAAAGACGAAGGCAGAAAGGCTGTATGGTTTGGGCCACGTGGCTACGGCTCATGGCAGACGTGAGTATTCAGCGAGCACGGGCAGAAGCCTATTCAGTTCACTGAAGTTGGCACCGGTCGCAGAGCACAGCTTCACGCGCAGCAAGGCCAGGCCTCCCCACCGCCCAAGCAAGCTTCCCTTTTAAAGCCGCAGGCGCTAGGGAGCTGACTCCAGTCCACCAAACACGATGGCATCAGAACCAACACGGACGAGACGGTACCGGAATTGTGGAGACTAAGCGCGGTGACGCAAATGGGGGCTGAGGAGTCATCCGTGGGACAAGGCCTCTGAGGACCCCGAGAGTCGGCCTGGTGCCCTGCGTGGTTCAAGGTGACTTGTGGCCGTTGAGGTCTCAGTGAGGACATCGGATCAAGGGAGAGCTCACTCAGCCCGGCTCCCACTCAGAAGCCCACCTGCTGGTCCCCACCCACGGCGTCTGGCCCGCCAAGCTCACATCTGGGCACGGCCATGGAGCTGCCCTGCTTCCCGGGTCCGTCCAGCTCCGTGGTTGGGTACGAGCTCCTCTGCCGGTACAGGCGGATGGCCACGGCAGTGACGCAGAGCAGGACGAATATGGCCACGGCTACCACGCCTGGTGGGGGGGGCGAGGGAAACGGTCAGGGCCAGGACGGCGAGTGTGCCCAGCACACCCCAGCCCGGAGTCCCCGCTCACGGCCCACCCCCCGCCGCAGGCCTCTACTGTGAACTGGGGACCCTGAGCTGTAGGGGCTCTCGGTCAGGGGGCACGTGGCCTTCTCCCAACCTTCTAAACATTGCTTATCTTGTTCCTGTGCCATCAATTTAGAGTTGGATTTGTTTCCCGAGTCCAGAAGTAAATGCACTGTGTCTCCCAGACGAGATGCTCGTCAGTAAGCAGACACGCTCAGATTATTCCCCAAGTACAGACTGCACCATTTCTTCACAAAGTGCCTAACATGTTTGTTAAGGAAACTGAGTTGTACACCCTTGTAAAAATTATTTTAAAATAACTTGAATATGGCACAGTGATTTATAGCCATATGTGAAATCTCTATGTACACACACGTGTGCATGGTCTCTGTCACTAAATTTGTCATAGGAACATGCTGAATATGGGAATTTATAGACTCCACGGTATTTGAGATCTCCACTTGACAACGTTTTGATGATTAACACCAAAGCCTGTGGTTCTCAACCTTCTGCACGTTAGACAAATTTAATCAAATCTCTAAGTGGGAGAAATCCATGATTTTAGAAAGCTTTTCAGTGCAAATACCCATGCAGATCCCAGAACACCGGGCTATATCGAAGCCAAGTGTTCATGCCTGTCGACCGCACCCCCAAGAACGAGACGTCAAACCAGAGTGGCAAGACAGAAAGAACAAGAGTAAGAGTGAGCACTCTTTCCTAGGCTTTGCAGGGAGGGGTCTGGCCGGGACTGAGGCCCAGCAAAGCCCGGGTCCCAGCAGAGCTGCTGGGGACAGGAGAGGCCGCGGCAGACCTGGCAGAGTGTCCCCGAGCTGCTGGGCGGACACTGCAGGACAGGTATCAGGCGCTTGGTAATGTTTGATTTTTATGTCAGCTTTGGGTATATGTTTTCACCACGATTTCATCTGAAAATGATGGTTTTACCTCTTCAGCTAAAAAGTTGTGATCCAACACTTAGCCTAATGTTTTCTTCATAAAAACAACCCACAGTGATGTGTGCATTGGGACAGTACCTAAACCCCACCACGCAAAGCTCCCCAAACACACCACAGATGGAGAATGAAGCCCCTACTGCGTCTCCACCACCCCGAGCAGAGGCCAGCTTGGGTCCACGGCCCAGAAACCCATTTCCTCAAACTGCACACCCTCGGGGAGCTGGGGGCCTGTTCGCAAGGCCAGACCTTTTCATTGTTAGATGTGTTTACCGTAATTCCTTAATGGGCCCCTCAATGAAATCATCAATTACGTATACAGAGAGTCTCCTACAGGGCTGGCTTTGGGAAGATGACATCAGAGAAGGTCAGACTCCCCAGGCCTGAACTAAACAGCTGGTTCCTGGGAGATAGGAGGGTCTGGATCCTCTGCTAGTGTAGACACTGCCCGAATCCCCGCGACGGGTGAGCCAGGAACGCACCTCCAATCAGTGCCGAGCGTCCGTGGGTCTCGCCAGCCATGGGTCTCCCCTCCTCCACCACTCCAGGACGTTCTGCAGGGAGGAAGGAACACAAGTCCGAGGGGAATTACCTTGTAAAAGTGGAATTCGTGTGGTTTTAACTTTAGAATTGTCAGTCTGCATTAAGAATGCTTTAATTGGACGGGGCGCCGGGGTGGCTCGGTCCGTTAAGCGTTGGGCTCTTGATTTCGGCTCAGGTCCTGGACTCAGGGCGGCGGGATCGAGGCTGGCATCAGCTCTGTGATCCGCGGGGAGTCGGCTAGAGAGTCTCTCTCCCTCTGACCCTCCCCCGCTCACACAAGCTCTCTAACGTAAATAAATAAAATCTTGAAGAAGAAGAGGAAGAAGAAGAAGAAGAAGAAGAAGAG